>NC_041396.2:253967929-254267929 GCF_900747795.2 Erpetoichthys calabaricus | reverse complement strand
ATAGCAAACAGGCTTGGGCAGATTTGTGGCATATTACATTTAATGTAAGTAAATGTAAAATATTACAAGTAGGAAGTAAAAATGTAAGATTTTGAATGCATAATAGGAAGTCAGAAAATCAAAAGTATCTCTTGGATTAGGAGTCATAATGGACTCATCACTATCAACCTCAAGGCAGTGTTCAGAAGCCATTAAGAAGGCTAACAGAATGAAAGGTTATATAGCACAATGTGTGGCGTACAAGTCCAAGGAAGTTATGCTGATGTTTTATAACGCACTGGTGAGGCCTCATCTGGAGTACTCTGTGCAGTTTTGGTCTCTGGGCTACAAGAAGGACAGAAGCCCAAGGAAAAAGTCCAGAGAAGAGTGACTAGGCCAATCCCAGGACTGCAGGGGATGAGCTATGAGAAAAGATTAAAAGAGCTGAGTCTTTTCAGTTTAAGCAAAAGAAGATTAAGAGGTGACATGATTGAAGAGCTTAAAATCCATCCATCCATCCATCCATTTTCCAACCCGCTGAATCCGAACACAGGGTCACGGGGGTCTGCCGGAGCCAATCCCAGCCAACACAGGGCACAAGGCAGGAAACAATCCTGGGCAGGGTGCCAACCCACCGCAGGAGCTTAAAATTATAAAGGGAATTAGTACAGTGGATCGAGACTGTCATTTTAAAATGAGTTCAACAAGAACATGGAAACTCAGCTGTAAACTTTTTAAGGGTAAATTTTACACAAACATTAGGGAGTTTTTCTTTAAATGGAGAACCACGGAGACATGGAGTTTGTTACCTGGGGCCTCTTGCATAACGCCGTGTGTAGAATTTGCACTATAACATGACGTAAGCACAAAAGCTGTGCTTACGCACAGAAAAATCCAGATGCAGGAATCTGTGTGTTCGCCAACTTCCGCGTTCTTCCGCTACATAAATCCCGCTCAGCATGGAAATAAACACACGTGCACGCTCTTGCTGAACCACCCCAACACCTCCTAGAATTACGCCTCTTTGAATATGCAAATCAATATAAATAGCCCTTAAGCCCAGCATTCTGTGAAAAGGCAACGGCAAAAGTACAAGGAAAAATAGAAGAATTTCAGCGAATACCAAATGGAGGCAAAGACAAACATACTATTTGTTGGTTTAAACAGTTATATAAGCAACAAAAGGAAGTTGATCGAGTGACATAGCGTGTCGGAGAAACTTGAAAGCTCACGTTCACAAAGTCACACAGTGCCCAAAATAAAAAAGTTGTCACATATAAAAGTCGGCGTGAAAAGGCAACTCGTAGCCCACCGTCTGAGTGTCATATGAAAGCTTATTAGGGTACAGTGGAAAAAAAAGGCACACAGTGTGAAAAAAGCATGAAATGTCAACTTTAATCTCGAAATTTCCATTTTAAACACGTAGTTTATTTTGTCATTAAAGTAGAACATTATAAACTTCATCTTAAAATTGTTTAATTTACTAGTTTCTCAAATCCCATCATAACTAAAGTAGCACGTTAAATGCTTTGTTGTGTATTTGATCTTATATGTGCTCTATGTGCCTGAACCACTACGTGCTCTTCCTCCGAAAGTACACAGAATCCATTACATTCATAATATTACAGCTCTCTGAATAATTAAAATGCTGAGAAGTATATGTGATATCATTTTCATGATGATATAAGTTAAAGCATGTTATTAAATATGGGAACACGGTGGCGCAGTGATTGTTCATGTCTTACAGCAAGATGCTTGCTGCGCGATGCGCGACCTTTAATGAAATGTTTTATTACAGAAGTACTGTCTTTTTCAAACGTACTAACCCCTAATTCCTGTCCTTACTTTTCTTTCTCCAAATACCCAATCGCCACACAATCAGCTCTGTAATAGACGTTAAGCCATCTGTAAGCTTAGAACACAGATTCTTCAAAACTTTTAAGGAACATCGAAATATCTTCGTAATGTTTAATTACTCTATCCATCTATCCTTCCAGTGTCGCGCCAGCCACAGCATAAATACAGCGCAAGGCAGGAACAATCCGTGAACAAAGCTCAAGCTCGCTAGCGCTACGGCACCGTGTATTTAAAGTTAAAGTTTTATCTGTATAATATAATCAACATATTTTGCTGCGTTTCATATTAAAAATGATATCGTCATCATATGTAAATACGCGCTTTATAAAGTGGCTCAGGTTGTGCAATATTATAACTGTATCATAAGTACAATTACCTCACGGTAACTTGCAAGTACAAACAGTTCTACAAGGAGCACTTGATGGACTGATTGAGTGTGTGTAGAGTTCTTGGGATGAAACTGTTTGTGAACCACGAGGTCCGAACAGAAAAGGCTGTGAAGCGTTGGTCGGATGAGAGCAGTTCAAATAGCGAATGGCTGAGGCAGCGAGTGCTTGATGCTTTATACTGATAATTCTCTTTCCAATCGCTGTAGAACTGTGATTCACACTCAGATACAGTGATATAAATACTCCGAGTGGTGCAGTGAGAGTAATATGAAAAAAGATGATCCGCTGTGGCAACCCCTAACGGGAGCAGCTGGCAGAAGAAGAAGGTGCAGTGAGAGTAACAACGCTAAAGCAGTTATGGTATTTAAAATAGTTTGACCATTCTGTGGACCATTATATTGTTACAGGTTAATTACAATCAGATGCATTAAATTTATGAACGATATACGGTTAATTTCAGTGTATTTGATAAAGCCGCAGTCGTGGATGTGGATCTAAGAAAGGGTAACCACACAGGAACAGTAGCACTGCTTTGACGCTGGGTGCTGCCAGTCTGCAAAACCGAGCGGAGAACTTGCGTACGACAGGGTATGAGGTACCGTGGAAAAGTGCGTGGCTTTACGCCAAGTGTAGGTTTTATACATCGCGATTTGAATGTGGAAACGTTCTTATGCAACATTTCTGTGCGTATGCACCGTTTATACATGAGGCCCCAGGTGGTGTGGTAGACAGTAGGACTCTGGGGGACATTCCGAACTTGACTTGATGTTGGTTTGGAAGAATTATTTGGATGGACTGGCGAACTTTGTTGAGCTGAATGGCATGTTCTTGAAGAAGTTTTTCTAATGTTCTGCAATCTTTGGCCAACAACCTGTACTTTGGTCTAATCTGATGATACAATCTTTACCCACAACACAAATGGATCACTCTTGTGTTTTTGACAGACTCTTATGTGCTTTTACTTTTTTTTTTCCAGTAATGGCTTCTTTTGTGTCACTCTCCCATGCAGTTCAGTGTTCTCCACCTTTCCGCCAGTCTGAAGTACTAAACTCTGTAACTTCTTCACATTGATTGTTTGTCTATCTGTGGCTTCTCCTGCAAGTGACCTCATGGTTTGTGCAGTGTTTTGAGAGGCAGTCTTTTCTAGGATGTATCTGCTGGTGTATTAGATGAAGACAGTGTGGTGTAGTGTTAAGGCTTTGGACTTCAAAGCACAAGTTGTGGGTTCAAATCCCACTGCTGATGCTGTGTGACCCTAAGTCAGTCCCTTGACCTGCCTATGTTCCAATTGGAAAACCAAATGAAATGTAACCAATTCTATCATAAATGCTATGTTTCCTTGGATAAAGGCATCAGCCTCTTAAGTAAATATTGTAGCTTTCTGGTAATTAAACGTAGAGAAAAGCCAAGCAAAATGACACCTTTTATTGGCTAACTAGAAAGATTACAATATGCAAGCTTTCGAGGCAACTCAGGCCCCTTCTTCAGGCAAGATGTAAGATGTACATCTTGCCTGAAGAAGGGGCCTGAGTTGCCTCGAAAGCTTGCATATTGTAATCTTTCTAGTTAGCCAATAAAAGGTGTCATTTTGCTTGGCTTTTCTCTACATTCATAATGGCTAACACGGTACAACACCCTAGTACTACTGGTAATTAAACCAACAGTAACTAATCAGACTTCCTAACACTTGGATATTGTTTTGCAGCCTTTTCCTAATATTTACTTTTGTGTTATGTTATCACTAACTATTTTGGAATGCTCTTTAGTTCTTCACTTTCACAGCTGTTTATCATATGCACAAGCTGAATAATGATCCATTAACTGTGGGGTATTTAACCAGAATATCAGTCAGTTGTTTTAATGATTTACTGGGGTATGGCAATTGCCTTTCACCTGAGTAAATTTTGAGTTTCCACAGAAAAGACTGAATACTTACACTTCCATCTTTTCCTGAAAAGGTTTTTTCTAGCATAAAACAATTTCACATTATTTTATCTATCTATTGTGGACCACCGGGGTGCATACAGCTGCCCTAACCCAACATAGACAGGCAGAAACACAAGTTCAGCACAGCACACGTTTATTTACAGCTGTGGAAGCACTTCTTCCTCGCTCCACAAAACACAGCACAGCACAGTACATACAGCACCACAGCACAATTCACAGTCCTTCTGCCTCCACTCCTCCCTCACAAGCTTCATCCTCTTCATTCAGACTCTGGTTCTCTAAATGGAGTGAAGCGGCTCCTTTAATGTTTTCCCTGGGAGTGTTCCAGGTGGCTCATCAATCAAACCTGGAATCACTCCCAGGTGTGGTGAAAACCCAAAGTAGAGCTCTGCAGCTCCTCCTGGCAGCCTCCATGGAATATAACAGGGCTGCTCCAAACTCCATGTTACAGCGTGCCCTGTGGGACTTCCCTCTAGCATCCCGGGGGAGGTAGTGCCTTGCAGATGCTTTCCCCTGGGTCTATCTATCTATCTATCTATCTATCTATCTATCTATCTATCTATCTATCTATCTATCTATCTATCTATCTATCTATCTATCTATCTATCTATCTATCTATCTATCTATCTATCTATCTATCTATCTATCTATCTATCTATCTATCTATCGTGATGGTTGGTGTTCTCATCCTGTTCCTGGAAAGATGTCTTTCCCTGGTGTCTCATTGTTTGAGCTCCCATTTGGAGTCCTGCAGAGAGCTGTAGTTCCAGCAGCCATCCCCAATACACAGGGAATCTGAAGAATGGGAGTTTCACAAATATCTAGTAAATATTTTATTTAAAGAAAATCACCAAACATACCTAAAATTTCTAAAAACCTTTTATAAAATGTAGTGGACATCCAGTTCAATGTCTGATTGATTAGTTTGCAAAAGATGATAATAAACTATTTGTTGGCACTAAAAGACAAATGTCAGCTCATGCATCTCATTTTAAAAAAATAGAATTCCATTTTTAGTTTCTTGCTCATTGCTGACTTCAGTCAGCACAGCTGCTCTTGGGACTGCACTGTTTCACTATTGCTATTTTTGTCTGTAATTATTTTATCCAAATTTAATTTAATTTAATTATATCTCAGGGACCATTTGCTGCAAAAGAATAGAATTTTCTACACATGTGGTCCTGAAAGTTTGAGTTCCTGACTACACTGGACTATAGAATGTCTATACGTATTGCCAATTACAAGGCCCGTAAACATTTATATGATCTGGTGAATTTCTAGGATGCTTCAGCAGTCTCACCCTTTAAAATAGAAATAGAGGCACATTATTAAAGCTGAAGCTGCTTGTGTGAGCTCATGATGTTTTATTGTTTGGTGCATTTTCATATGTCTGCTGATTTATTACCAAATTAAGCAGATATTCCTTTCTATTTTTTCTCCGTATTCCTAGCCAGAATAACAGCATTTGCTCAGGCACCTTCTTCCAGCAATTGCACATTCCTCAATCAATTTCTCTTGTCTGACCCCAAAGCCCACCACTTACCAGTAAAGGTTTGTCTGTGTATTGTGAGAATCTGGTAATCTTTAACCTGTTAGTCTCAGACATTTCTCTTTTTCCTTAAATATTTAGGTCTTGCTGCAATTTTCCATTTCTCTCTTCGATGTGACTCAAAGGTGTTCTCAATGTGTTATATTTCTTTCAGGTCAGTTTACTTAATTTTTTTAAGCTCAGAGCACAGAGTGTTTCCTTGCCTATGACACAGTGTCAGATTGGTTAGGAAACAATGACCCCTGAGATGAAAGACACAATCTTAGAGTTTTGTATTGCTACATCACAATTACTAGACACTGCCATGTGTTAAACCATACTGTTGGATGCTCACCAATGGCTTGGTGACCATTTGAAATAATCCTAAGCATTATATGCTACCAGAGGTTTATGAAATGGGACATCAGCTTGATTGAGTAACAATGGCATCAATGGTGAAGGACGCAGCATTAGAGCCCTACATGGTTTTGCTACAGTGATGAACATTGGTGTGTACTGAACCACATTGTATGGGCAGTATGGCCACATGGGTAGGATCCATCAGATTTTGATGATTCTTATATCTATGAAGTGTTGGTCACTAGAATTTTATTTTCGTTAGCTAGTGGTTTGATTCCTTTCCTCCTTTTGTCAACTGGCTATATCTTCTTCTATCATCTAGTACAGGCGTGAGCAAAGTCATTCCTGGTGGGCCGCTGTGGCTGCAGGTTTTTGTTCCAATCCAATTGCTTAATAAGAAGTACTTGTTGTTCAAGTAACACTTCTGCTTCATTTTTGTTGTCTCGCTCATTAAGATTTTTAACCCTTATTGCCTATTTTAGTCTTAAAAAGCTGCAGTCTCGGTTTTTAATTGCTCCTTATTAACAATAAGATGCAAATGACAAAAGAAACCAGCAGTTCTCCATTTAGCTTGTTTCCATTTACATCCATCCATCCATCCATCCATTTTCCAACCCACTGAATCCGAACACATGGTCACGGGGGTCTGCTGGAGCCAATCCCAGCCAACACAGGGCGCAAGACAGGGAACCAATCCCGGGCAGGGCGCCAACCCACCGCAGGACACACACACACACCCACACACCAAGCACACACTAGGGCCAATTTAGAATCGCCAATCAACCTAACCTGTAGGTCTTTGGACTGTGGGAGGAAACCAGAGTACCCAGAGGAAACCCATGCAGACACGGGGAGAACATGCAAACTCCACGCAGGGAGGACCCAGGAAGCGAACCCGGGTCTCCTAACTGCGAGGCAGCAGCGCTACCACTGCGCCACCGTGCCGCCCCTCCATTTACACCTGTGAGTATTTATTGTGCACTATTGGGTTTAATTAAATACTTTGAAGGAAGTGGTTGAGAAAAAAGTGAAGAACTGAGAATTACTCATCTGGTTTTAGACATCAAATCATTTGGACGATATCCTTAAAAAGGATAAAAAAAATCTAGGATTTGAGAATGACCAGACATGGCAGAGTTAAAGCAGTAACAAGCCATGAAATTAAATTATTGACAATTGTTTTCTAATTAAGCAATTGGGTTGGAACAAAAACCTGCAGCCACTGCGGCCCTCCAGGACTGACTTTGCCCACCCCGATCTGAGCTTGTGCCCAGTACTACATGTGTCCCTCACGATTCTGAACTGGATGAAGCAAGTTTGAGGATGCTATATTATGTCATGTAAATGTGTCAATGTCTACTTGCACCATTGATTGCATGTGTGTGTTGTAAAAGAGGAGACAAACAAATTTAAAAAGCTGAGGAGCACAACCCTGGGTGAACCCCATATATTAAAAGCCAGCACGAAGTGTGCAAAAACATCTTTGCAGACAATAGTTTTAAACCGAACTCCCTAGGTTTGTGGCCATCTTGAATATGCAGGTCTTCGATAGGAAGCGGGGGGTTCCAGGAGGGCAGGCAACAGAAGTGACATCAGCATTGAAGTGCCAGTTCTGCATAGGGATAAGGCATTAAACCACAGTGCCAACCCCTGGTTCGGCTATCCCCCTTGTGCATGCACATGACAGTGTATAAGAAAATTTTGAAAGAAGTGGAACTACCAGTTACTGCTTGTGGTGAAAATGTACATGCCAATGCAAGTTTAAAAAAAAAAAAACAAAAACATAGCAAAGACAAAAACAGTGCCTCTCAGGATGTGTGGGTGTGGTGGTGAGTTGATTGTATAAATTAGGTGAGGACCCCTGCACTGGCATTTCGCAGATAGTAATTAGGTTGCCACATCCACATGTGTATAAAGGGGAGCGTGATGAGACCGAGGAGAGAAAAGGAAAAAGTAAAGATGAAATCCAGAGAGTAAAGGGAAGAAGAAAGACAGAAAAGAAGCCAGGATTGTGGCAGAGCTAGTGTCATTATTTGGGAGAAAGCAGGCATTCAGGAAGTGACCCCAAGGTGATTGAGCAGTTGGCAATTGTGAGGCAGAGTCCCTACTGCTGAGCACCCTAGGAGCTGGAATGACCAACTGCTCTGAGTGCTCTCACAGACACAGAGGGAAGGCAGTGGGAGACAGGAGCATGTGCTTGGTGTGACCCAGCAGGCACTGCCTGAGGTGGCTGGGGCCCAAGCTGATAACTGCGCCTGTCCGTTGACATCGCCTTATGCTGAAGAGACATCGAGACGTCAGTTTTAGAGGGAGGCACTAAGGCTTGTGATGGTTTTAAAAGAACGTTCTGACTGTGTTTTAACCTTGGGA
The DNA here is from genome assembly GCF_900747795.2 of Erpetoichthys calabaricus. Classification (NCBI taxonomy): domain Eukaryota; kingdom Metazoa; phylum Chordata; class Cladistia; order Polypteriformes; family Polypteridae; genus Erpetoichthys; species Erpetoichthys calabaricus. The sequence continues at coordinate 254,259,499 of NC_041396.2, read as the reverse complement.
TTTTCACAGCTTTATTGGCTTATTAATTAATTTATTGGTTATTTTTACTTCCACTTTGACACTGCATTTATGGATTATTTATTGACTGCACTTTTACGCCTTGGGGTTTTGAACCCCTGTTTGATGTTTTAGATTTAGCACTTTGCACATTTTCATTACATTTTTAATGCCTGCTACCCTGTGTGGGGCATAAATCACTGGCACTCTAACATTTATGATCTTGTGCTAGTCTCTCATGCTCTCCCCAGGTTGCCCATCCACCTTGATGCCTGCCTCCATGTCACTGCACTAGGTGTTTTTTGGTTGACCCTGTCATTACCCTCTTGGAGATTCCATTGAAGGGCTTGTCTGGTAGTACTAAAGCCTGGTTTTGTGCAGTGTCTGGCCTCTTCATTTCCAGTGTTGTCTGAGGATCTCTATCTCTGCTGGTTCTTATACGGTTCACTGCTAGAGTTCTAAGTTACTAATGGTGTCAGGTCTATGAATTTGGACAGGTATTGATGGGTACCTGGATTTTCCTGGAGGTTGGTTTTATCCTTCCTGTCTTAGTGCCTGTGATGCTAAGACATGAAGGTGAGGGTCGGCTCCTTGCTCCCTCTTTGCTTTTGGGAGCCTCTCGTAAGCCAACACCGTAGATAACGCAACCAGATGAGCTGAGCTGATGAGGACAAAATACACCCAGCAAGGGAATGGTGAAGAGTGCAAGTGCTTTTATTAAAATAATCCAGAAAACAAGTGTTCCAAAAAATGCAGTGCTAAAAAATAAATTCAATAAATAAATCCATAAAATCAAAGTGCTGGTGGAGGTTAAAATGATCTAATAAATAGAAAAAAGAAATCAGTTAAAAATAAGGTTAAAATTCAGACAGGAATCTTTAAAATTCTCATCCACAGTGCTTCCCTTTTAAAACTGAGATCTGTCTGGCTTATCCTTCTAGGACCCTGCAGCATGGAGGGATGTCTACTAACAGGTGCAGACATCCTTCTAAATTGTCCCATGTCCCTGCCACCCACGGTGTTCCACAGGGAGCCACCGGACCCTGCTCCCACGCCCACCACTGCCAATCCAGGTTACACCAGGCAAAGGAGTGCCATCCTACCACTGCTGCCAGTCACAGACTCCACCCAGCGAGAGGATCCTCCTGAGAGTAGCGATCACTCCTGCTCTTGGCTGCTGAGCAGGAGTGATCCTCCTTTCTCCCTCTTGAGCGTTGGCTGTACGCTACTCCTGAGACACCATTCTTGTCCGACTGCTTCCCTCCTAAGCTGCAGCTCACCACTGATCCTGCCTTTCTCTGTCCTTTAACCTCCACTCTTTTTTTTTTTGTTCTTTCTTCTCCTTTCTCCCACACTCCCCTTTATAGGCTGCGGGGCGCAGTTGCAGGTGCGATCATCTGATTACTGCCCTGGGCTGATAACAAGGCAATCAGACTGCCCGCAGTGCCTTCAAGGCAACACACAGACGGCTGACCGCCTCGCACCAACCCGGAGACGGGGTGTCTTCGGCAGATGGCTCACACCTGCTCCCACTCCCCAGCGCGTGTGTGGTCATTATTTATTTATTAAAAATGGTCACTCTTTTTGAGCCGTGGACCTGCTATTCCACAGTGCCTCAGAAAAGGATTGACTTTACAATGGTGTTGTGATTATGGACAGGTCCCTGGAGCCCCAGATGTTCTTTAGTTGCAGGGATGCTATCCTGGTCTTGACAGTTCTGGTTCTGATTCCAGCATCTGTCCCGTCCCTCTTGTTAGTGATACTGCCAAGGTACCTGAAGCTCTCCACCTCTTTCAATGCTCTATCTTCCAGCATGATGAGGGATGTGTTGGCAGAATTAGCCTTGAGATCTTTGCACTTTCCTCTATGAATCATAAGGCCAGGCATGTTCAGTTAGTTACAACAATGCTGGGTATTGAAGATTAGGGATAGATGACCTGCAAAGTCTAGATTAGCGTTTCTTATACTTTTTGGGACTGCAGAGCCCTATACAAAAAATTTCAATACATGGAACCCAGACACTAAATTATCTGGAAAGGGAAAAAAAAATTAAAAAAGGAAATTACAAAATAAACAGTTATATTTTATTCAAGAAAATATTTATAAATATATGCATATACAGTATCTGTTTATTAAAAAATATGTAACAATAAAAAATGTTTTATGTTTCAAGCATAATAAATGTAAAGGAGACAGATGTGCTGTCATTGTATGGCATAATTCATAAATATTTGGTGTAAGGTTTGTTAAAGATAGCTTTCATGTTGGTGTCTAATTTCGCCTATTTTGATGTTTTGTTTCTGTTTCAGTGAAAGGAGAAAGGATTCAAAAATCTCCTTTTATATAAGCATATAGAGCCAGATTAGAATAGGATCCTAAATCCTTACTCACTTAAAAATCCATATTCAATATTATTTCTACCTAACATTTAACAAAAATTAAACTAGTCTTAATTTTTTTAATAAAATTTATAAGAAAAGAACAGTCAACATATCTTCTTCTTTTGTAGGTAATGAATAAATAAAGAATGAACTATGATTCAATGTTCTCTTAAGTCCAGACTTTAGAGAAATAACAATCAATTATTACAATAAGTTTCATTTCATAAAATTGCAATTTTTATTTCTCTTTTTGCGTCATTCATTAGGTCAGTTAAGTTATCAAAGAAGTTCATTTCAATACTTTGTATTCAAAGTTTCCTTCTCTTCTTTGTGTCTTCTGTCTACTATATAATAAAGCACCAAGGTCTGTATGTCCAGTCCCTCTGAACAATCTGATTGGTCAATTTGGCTTTGATGTGATTGGTCAGTTTGGCTTGGGTGATTCGATTGAAAGAGGAAGTGCAAGCGTGAGACACACAAGGAGGACTAAAGGCATACAAGGCATACTAAGAGTGTTACCTTCAAAGACAGCAAGTATAAAACTAGACAGGAGCTGAGAAAAGCACTGCAAAAATAATGATAGAGTCTGAGAAGCAGGCTTTATGGGAATGTGCTCGAGAGAGGGAACACCGGTGATGAGATGCTTACATACACGCGAATACAGAGGAAAGATGCTGAAGGTACATGTAGAACAAGAGATAGCAAATATTTTTTAACTATTCTATTCTTTGACAGGCACCATGGCTAGTTTTATTATATTTTTAATTTTTTTTTTATAATATCAAATATTTTGTTTCCTAATATAATGAGTTAGTCTTTTTCAAAAGCTGAAGCGTGCCACCTGGATAATATTACTTCATCTTCTAATCAGTATCTTTTAAAAATTATACAAGGTCACAGTTTTTATACTGTATGACTATATAGGAATATAATACTTTTTAAAAATGATACCTCACAAAAACATCTGCATGCAGTAATTAAAAAAATGTAACTTGAGTTGTTAACTTGCGTTGGTTATAAAAAATAAATAAATTACTACAGTCATATTAATCTATCCAGGTCAGCTAATGCACACAACTAGATGCTTAGTGATGAATGCAACACAGCAACCATCATGACAGACTGCAGGAACAGTGCTTTCTGGTTCAGTTGAGGTCAAATTCAGGCTATTTACTGATCACCACTAATTTTTCCAGTAACTACAGCTGATACAAGGCATTATAGCTGATGTCTCATGGAACTCCTTTTGTGAAAACCCTAAATGTTCTATATAACACAGCTTTAGATGATCCAGCTGAGTCCAGGATATTCACTGGATCCCATTTCTCCTTTATCCTGTGGATGTCTTCTTGGCCATGTCAGTTGCCAGTAAGAACAAAAGAGGTGCAGCAAGAAATCATGTCTCACTCCTGTCTAAACATTGAAGGTGTTTGTGAGTTGACCGCCATGGACCATCCCATAAATTATAGTTTTTAACGATTTTGGTAATCTTTCCTGGAACGCCCGTAATGTCTCAGCAGCTTTCTGAACCCCAGCTTCCTCAAACAGGAAATATGATGATGCTAACATTTGACAGAAAAGCAATTTCTAATATGTAACAGATCTTTCGTATGCTACCTAGACGAGATAGAGCAGAACTCCTTCATAATTTAACATTTTATTTTATTAGTTTCAAATGTAACAAACCTGTGGTGGACTTGTGCCCTGCCCGGGGTTTGTTTCCTGCCTTGCGCCCTGTGTTGGCTGGGATTGGTCCCTAGCAGACCGCCGTGACCCTGTAGTTAGGATATAGCTGGTTGGATAATGGATGGATGGTGTGGGAGCTGGCCCGGACACAGACAGGTGGACACCGAAGCTTCAACCACCAACACATGTTTATTCATAATTTACTATATTACAAGTGCAAACAACCCAGTACTCCATACCAAATCACCCTTTAAGTCCAGGCCTTTCTAAAGCCTCTCTCTCTTCTGACCGCCTCCACTCCTCTCCTCCAAACTCCATCCTCTCCTTCGGTCCTTCCGGAAGTCCCGGCTGGGTACCGCCCCCAGCCGCTCACCACAATGGAAATGTAACAAACATTATACAAAACAACAAAATTTCTGGATAAAGCTTGCAAAAATGACAAAAACCTATCTCACATGTTCATTGGCATAAATTGTACTTAAGAATGGAACATTTCATGATGTTACATCATTGAAGGAGAAATGGAGCATGGACTCCTCAATTCCCATACTTACTGTTAATCTTCCAACATTCAGCATTAATATTGACTTAATGCATAATTTGAATCCGGATGTTTTCTTAATGCTGATTCCACTTGGAAAAATGACTAAATTGGTTGGTGAAAATTACCCTTAAGCAGCTAACTCCTCATATGGGAGGGAACACAGGAACTGCAAGCCTGGAAAAATGAGATGACAAATGTCTATACTAAATAATGCTTTCTAAATTAGGATTTCTGAGGCATCCTATAAGCCAAACACGCCATCTTCTTTAAGGCTGCAGTGTGCTGTTGAAAGAACAAGATTGTTTCAGTGATTAGCATCTTTGCACTAAACAAGATTAAAATTACAGCCTGCAAGGCATCTCAAATAGGAGAATCATTGTTGTTCTTCAGGGTGTAGAAGGTAATGACCATGTGGGTTTCCACACTGACATTATGCACAGTCACCATATTCATCATTCAAATACTACAGTCTCAAGTATTTCCTGAGCTATAAGAGTTTCCTACTTTTCTAGGTTAATAAGCCACACATTCTGAAAATGGTGCAATAACTTCCAAAGATCATCCACATTGGTCCAGTTTTTGTGATTGCAGCCCAGAGAGAGTATTTATTAGAGCAGCGATTCTCAAACTGTGGGGCGCGAAGTAACAAAAAAGGGGGCGCGAATGCTGCCATATGTGGCGTAATTTCGCTATTCGTAGGAAAATTTTAAGCTTGTATTGGTGTATCGGCAGCAAAACATATAGGAATACATTTTATTAGGGTTTCAAAAAAAGGTTAGAGGGGCGCGATTAAAACTGTTATGAAAACTCGGGTGGCAAATACTTAAAGGTTGAGAAACGCTGTATTAGAGCAATATTAAATGTGGAAATGATTTGCGCCCTTTTTTATTCCCTCCCTAAAGATCATTTCTGATACCATATTTTTCATTCTCTGTCTTTTGGATTAAGAGCTTAGCTCATCGGGTGTGGTTTGTAATTTACTTGGGATGATGACTCAGACAATCTCAGAGACAACCTTGCGGCTCAGATTTCACTTAATGTGTGTGTCAAATGTTTTTGTTTTAAATTATAATGAATAATTAGCTTAGCTTCCACTTGGATTACCCTAAAGCTGTGGGACAGGAGCTGACAGTGCTGCCACTTTCAGACATCACAGAGTGAACAGATTCTCATCCTGGGGCATCGTATGTCATTTGGGTCACGTCATAGATTCACTGCTCCTTATGTAGAGTTTACAATGTTTATCTTGGTAATTTAGGTAATGGCAGGTGGGCAGAGAGGAGATGATCCTATTGTCAAGTCAAAGTGAATGGGTTTGGGGGATTTGATTAGTTAGAAACTTAAAATGTTGTTTTAGTAATTTAAGTCTTCTTTCTGCCTTTTATGCTCCTTCTTTCATTACTTTAGCTATTCAATATTAAAGCTTAATCCCACCCTCCCCCTAATCGCCCTTTTACTTTTTTAGATACTTATATAACTAACATTCATATGGAATATACCAACTTTTAATTCCATCTATCACCAATGTTTCTGCATCCTTGACTTCCTTTTGGCAAGTCACCTTAAAGAGTATGAAATTACTAGGCGCACAAACAAGCACTGCAAGATAATCACTTTATTTTCAGCTTGTACTAAAACATACAGTACTTTGATTTTAATCGGGGGTGCACCGAATATAAAAAAAAATTTTACATGATCAGGCTCTTTCCCTATGCTCAATTTAACTGAGAGGTAAACAATTGCTTAGCAGTCCAGATTCTCATACAGTATTCTTGCTTGTTTTATGGGTTGATGTGGTCAATCCTCAAGATATATGGAGTTACACTATTCTTTTTTCTTCACTCTAACGATCTTTCTTAATTGTTTCTGTTTCCAGCCTAAACATATAAAATCCTCTTTCTACCTTGCCCCTCTGTGTTATGAATTAATGATTTATTCAGTTCCAGTATCAGGAACTGGTTGTTGGCTGGTCGATGGTAGTTAATGTTGTGGTAATTTCCAAAACCATTTGGCCTTTCTGGACTACCCAGTTTTGACACTTTTTGGTGGAGAGATTCTTATATTGATTAGGAAAGGAGCCAATAAGTAACTCCAGTTGTGTTGTGGCCAGTGCTGCCATGTGGCTGTACACTGAAAAATTAGAGGTAAGCCTCAATGTCTTCTGGAGGTCTCATAGTGACAAGCAGCTGGGGTGGACCTTGCCCTCTTACCAGACACCTCTGTGTTCATCATTTCCACTTGCTTTGCTTGCAGCCACACAAGTTGGTCCACTAGCGGCTGCGCCACTTCTGCTAGCCCTACCGGCTCACACATTGTTGGGACCCGACAATCCTGCCGACTATGCCACTTATGGTCAGCCAGTGTAATAACAGCCTAGAAAATAAAGTTTTTTTGGGATGCCAACTGGGTGGCTACTTTTACTCATCAAATTGAAAAAGATCAGAAAAAGGAAGAAAAATGTGTGGTTTCTCATTAAATCAAACAAAACGAGGCTCCATCCCGTGGCTTGCTCTGGCCTCTAAAAGACATCTTCTTTGGGACACCTGGCTGTTATGGTGGTCAGACCGGAAGGGGCGGAGCTCGGTGCCCCCACTGGGTAGCCTCTCAGCACTGTGAGGGAATACAGTATATATATATTATGTATATGCTGTATATGTATCTGTGTGTCTTTTGTTGATAATGTATTATTGTTACTGCTCTGAGAACTTCATTGTAATATGAATATTAGACAATAAACTTAACTTGAAGTAACCTTAATTTAAAACAAATTCAATGTAAATTGCTAGCTATTCTTAGTGGATTTCTACAGCCACTGGGTGAGAAATAAGACTTTACAGCAAATCTAGAAAATGATTATCTCTATCTTGAATTAATGCTACCATCTGACTTTGACTCGGCTTTTTGTAAGCTGACTCACTACGCAGGCACTATGTAAGCATATCATTTTACAGCTGACATGTAGCTTTATTTATATAAACGAGCCCATTATGATTAGAAATGTGAAGATTAAATTGTTGACTACGTCCTAGAAATTAATAAATGCCTTGAAATCCCACCAAATTGACATCATTAATGTGTGTTCACACTCATGTAAAATGTTACATATTACACTCTTAATAGTTGTGTAAGCCAGTGCTGTAAAAGGCATGGGGTCCTAGAAACTATTGAAATCGCCAGAAAAAAATTGAAATTTTGAGATGTCAGTTAACTAAAAGGAACTACTCTGTGTTATCTCTCTCCTAGATGGTTTGTTTTTGCTGATGTGCTCACATCGCTTGTACATTAGCGGCTAAGCGAGTGACTCTTTCTTCGGAGGTTTCATTTTGCCAACGTGTTGACCTCACTTCTTTATCCTTGGAGGTGGAGCGCTTACCCTGACTCCACCTCTCACTTCTGAGCCGGACAGACAGACACACACACTTCCATGCGAAGACATTTATATATAAGATTGTCTAGTTCACTTTTCCTGGCATTCTTCCTATGCTTGTGGAAAAAAATACTAAACATATTGTACTGCACCCCCTTAACATAAGTAAAGCACATCTTGCCTTGCACATTCTCAATTCCTTCTGTAGAGACTCATGGACTGGGCATCTCATCTGACTGCTCCTTTTTGCCATCCTGCTGGAGCCGATGAAGGCTCCAGTCTTCCATTGCCAGAACATTAACTCAATCTGAATATGTGACACTTCAAGCAGATGATATTCTACTCCATTTAGAAAATAGTTAACAGGCATCCCCACTGAATTTTTGGTACACTGTATTAATTCCCGAGGGGAAATTGTCTTTGCACATGACCTTTGCATCTTTTAAAGCAGAATTTTTACACACTATTCACATTATATAATTAACTGTTGTGTTACTTTTATTAACCTCTGTAACATGGTTACATGTAATAATGAGAAATATAAGGCTAAACCAATGATCAAAACACCCTCGGCTACGTCCCTTTGTTTGCACAGGTTTTATTGATCCTAAACTGGCCCCATATGACCATACAATACATAGGCTTGGGTCTCTGTGACCCTGAACTGAATTTAGCAGTTTGAAAATGAACTAATTAATGAATAATATTTTGTAATAACTGCACAGAAATATAGACACTAATACATATGCATATATATCTCTATTTTCATTTTCTTTCCAAGCATATCTCAGTTCAGATGTTTAATTGCTCACACATTTTTATGAAGTAAAGCCCTGACTGTGTCTCCTGGGCTGAACTTTAACTCTCCCAGCATGAACTGATGTTCTCATAATGAATGTAGCTCCATTCTTAACTTCATTAGCTCTGCGCTTTGTCTTTCCTCTCTTATTAAGTACTCAGCCAAAGTTTCCTACATTTAAGTATATTGTACATCGAATATGAAATAAAACCAAAATTAAGCTTTGTACTCTAACTCATGGCAAAAGTGAAGCATGATTTCTTTTTCTTACAGGTTTACCACTGGGCTTTTATTATGAGGCAATCAACGACCAATGGTTTCACTTTCATTCCTTTCCATATTGGTCCATAATTAAAAAAAAGACTAATTCAACCTCATAAGATAAACACAACCTTTCATTTCACATCTAGCCTTGCAGTATTGCAGCCAGTGGTTTAACCAGTGATGTGCTGCACAATTAGTAATGTGGTTACTGGGATGAAATAAACGGTATGTGCAGCCTCCCTTTTTGAAGGTTTGTAGGCTGATAGCCACATGTGTTTCTAATGTGGTTAAGTAGAGCAATCCACAATTTAGAGACTATTTTAAGAATTGTGCAGTGTATGTGAGTTATCTTCACTTTTCAACAATCATCTCCTTTTTCTTTTGTAAACAATTGTTCTCTGCCTTAAAAAAACATTCAGAAGGCATAATTCCTCCAAATTCCTACACCTTATTTTCTATTCATTTTTGAAACTGATGCACTTCCACATGATAGTTATGTCTTTTGTCTTTGCGACTCCCAAGGTAATGTCGTATTTAAACATTACCAGCTCTTACTTTTTACTAGATGCGTATTTATGTCTTGCCAGTACTGCATTATGCTACAGAAGCATTTTTTTTTAAATATTGTTTCCAAAAACCCATCAGTATAATCTATGATTGCATAATGTAACTTAACATTCTTAAAATTCTAGGTCAGAGCCTGTCTAGGCAGCATTAGGTGCAACTTTGAAACCAGCTCTGGATGGCATGGCAGTTTGTCACAGGGCACACCAAACAGTCGCTCACATTCAATTTGGAATCGCCAGTTGACCAAACATGCGTGTCATTAGAATGTCACAGGAAAACCAGAAAACATGAAGGAAAAGATATGGGCAAAAATAACAGATCCTGTATGGACAACAACCAGGTGTGAGATTCATACCCAAGATGCTGGATCTGCTAGGCAGCAGCACCAAATACTGGGCCACTGTGCTGACCCTGTAAACAACATGCCAGTTTTATTATATGTATGAAGTTTACATAGAAAAAGCCTAAAAAGTGGTCTTAATTATGGACTTACTGTGCCAGTTACTGCAGGGCCACACATATGTTTATCAGTTCTCTCATTCTGCTGAAAGGTCATCTCCAGACTTCTCTAAACATAAAAGTTCCTGCATCCATTTACCACATGATTTATTTTAATACATGTGCTAGTTTAGACTTACTGCCTTATTGAAATATATTGTATAGGACACTTTTATTTTGAAATGTCCTGTGGAGACAACTTTTATTTTTGAACAGGCTATTTGTATGTGTGTGTGTGTAACTTGTGTACCATTAGGCTGCTGTACATAGATATATATATTAGGACAATGGCGGCACGCTTAGAAGCTGCGGCTGTGTGCTCTCCGACTCAGAATTTGGTTTTTCCACCCGGCCTGGATAAAAACACGTATAGCCGGCAAGATATTTTATCTATCAGCTTACGGAGCAAGAGTTGCTTGATATCCAAATTTCTCCGTGTCCACAACATTCTGAACGACATTGCACGAACACTGGGCTCTCCGTGGATTACAATCCCAGCTTCGAGGAGCCGGCGGCGGCGCAAAGAACGTAAACAAAAGAGGGTGTGTCGAGGCGGTGTGCTAGTGAGGCTAAGGAAGCAGCCACACAAACCACCGCTTCCAAACATTTTCTCCTCAAATGTGAGGTCTCTGGCAAACAAACTGGACGAGTGGCAGCTGTGGATTGCAACGGAAAAGATCATTAGGGACTGCTGCATCCTGCTGATCATGGAGACGTGGCTTAATCCACTCATACCAGACACGGCGATCAAGATAGCAGGCCACACAGCACACCGGCAAGACAGGACAGAGCACTCCCATAAGAAAAGAGAGGAGGGGGGCTGTGCATTTGTGTGAACAATAGCTGGTGTACAAATTTCACCATAGTCACCAGACACTGCTCTCCAGACGTGAAGTTTATGACAATTAAATGCAGACCCATATACCTCCCCCGTGAATTCAATGCTATACTGCTAACCGCTATGTATATAGCACCAGATGCTAATGCTAACTCGGCTCTGGGGCTTTTGCATGACACCATCAGCAATAAACAGGGCAAGTATGCTGAGGCTGTTCACATCATTTCTGGGGACTTTAATCATGCAGATCTGAAAGCAGTTCTCCCCAAATTTCATCAACACATAAAGTGTGCAACCAGGGAAGTAAAAACACTGGACAAGTTGTACACAAACATCAGTCAGGCCTATAGGGCTAAACCCCTAGCACACCTTGGCCAGTCTGATCACACGTCCTTGCTTCTAATCCTTGCATATACTCCCCTCAGGAAACAAGCTCCCACTATGACCAGGACTGTTACCATATGGCCCGAGGTGGCCTCCCAACAGTTGCAGGACTGCTTCCAGAGAACCGATTGGGAGGTTTTCAATCACCAAGACTTGGAGAGCCACACTACGGCAGTCCTGGATTACATCAGGTTCTGCACGGACAACGTCACCAGGGATAGACGCATAAGGATTTATCCTAACAGGAAGCCCTGGATGACAAGGGATGTCTAGAGTCTGCTGAAAGCTAGGAATACTGCTTTCAGGTCTGGAGATGGGGCAGCCAGTGCAGCCAGAGCGAACCTGAAGAGAGGCATCCGAGAGGCCAAGGCAGCATACAGAAGGAGGATAGAGGACCATCTGAGGAGCAACAACACCAGGCAGGTGTGGCAGGGTGTCCAGCACATCACTGGCTACAAATCCAGGAACTCCTTGACCGCTGAGGGAGACACTTCTCTGGCAGAGGAGCTGAACATCTTCTTTGCCCGCTTTGAGGCGACACCAACAGCAGCTCCATCACAGCAGCCTGTTCACAACAGCAATATACTCACAGTGGAAGAGTGTGAGGTGAGGCGGGTGATGAGGAAGGTGAACCCGAGGAAGGCTGCAGGACCTAACGGTATGGCTGGACGGGTGCTGAAAGACTGTGCAGATCAACTGGCCGGAATCTTCACTAGGATTTTCAACCAGTCCTTGTCCCAGGCCACTGTCCCATCCTGCCTCAAGTCCTCAATCATTATTCCGCTGCCGAAAAAATCCATCATGAACAGTCTGAATGATTTCTGCCCAGTGGCACTCACATCTGTCATAATGAAGTGCTTTGAGAAACTGGTACAGAGTCATATCATCGCCTGCCTGCCAGCAGACCTGGACCCATTTCAATTTGCTTACAAAGCAAAGAGATCCACGGAGGATGCTGTGGTCACAGCCCTTCATGCTGCCCTGACCCACCTGGAGCAGCAGGGGAGTTACGCCAGACTGCTCTTTGTAGACTTCAGCTCGGCGTTTAACACCATCCTTCCACAACGACTGGTGTCCAAACTGGCAGATCTGGGATTTCCATCACTCACCTGCAGTTGGATACTGGACTTTCCTGTCGGGTCGCTCCCAGAGGGTCAGGCTGGGTCTCCACACATCCACTGCTCTCAGCCTCAACACCGGGACACTGCAGGGTTGTGTGCTCAACCCGCTCCTCTACACCCTCTATACATATGACTGTGTCCCCACTCACCATAGCAACAAGATTATAAAGTTCGTGGATGACACGACAGTGGTCGGACTCATCTCGGGCAAGGAGGGTGAGCTGGCATACAGGGACGAGGTGGAGCGGCTGTCAGAGCTCCTCAACAACAAAAAAACAAAGGAGCTTGTTATTGACTTTAGAAAAAACAAAACTGACATCCAGCCACTCATCATTGGCGGGGCCTGTGTGGAGAGGATCCCAGTGTTCAGGTTTCTGGGTATTGAGCTGGAGGATGACCTGACCTGGAGCACCAACACCAAGGAGCTGCTGAAGAAGGCGGCAGCAGAGATTGTATTTTCTGAGAATTCTCAGAAAGAACCATCTCCCAAAAAATCTGCTCCTGGCTTTTTATCACTGTTCCATCGAGAGTGTGCTCACATATGGACTGTGTGGTGGTACGGCAGCTGCACTTCCTCAGAAAAGAAAGCGCTCCACAGGGTCGTCAGGACAGCGGAGAGAACAATTGGTTGTACCCTCCCCACTCTGGAACAAATCTACACCTCCCGATGCCGCAAAAAAGCAATAGACATTTCACAGGATTCATCACATCCCGGTCATTGCGTCTTCCAGCTTTTGCCATCGGGCAAGAAATACAGAGCAATGAAAACCAGGACAAACCGCCTTAAAAACAGCTTTTATCCAAAAGCAATCATGGCCCCGAACTCAGAATAAAACTGCTCTGTATCATTTTCCCAGTGTGCAATATAGATCTTAAGTCAACAAATGAAATTTGTATATTTTGTAAAGTACTTTTATTACTATTCGGTTTGTTATTATTTTCTCTCTTCTTGTGTTTTTAAATCTTATTCCTCACACTGAGTCGACTGCACCTTCAATTTCGTTGTTCCTTTGTAAAAGTGACAATGACAATAAAGATCTATCTATCTATCTATCTATCTATCTATCTATCTATCTATCTATCTATCTATCTATCTATCTATCTATCTATCTATCTATCTATCTATCTATCTATCTATCTATCTATCTATCTATCTATCTATCTATCTATATCTAGATGTGTGTGTTAGTTTTATGCACAGTTCTCTTCTGTGAGTAATTAAATTGTTACAATAGTTGTTTTGTAGTAGTTTGCATTTTTTGCAAATTCTGCAATTTTTCCTTATTCACTTATTTGTGTATTGTTCAAGTTTTTTTTATATTATTTGTAATTGTGATCTGTTTATTTCCCCTTATCGTGTGTTTGAGCTTTCAGCTTCTTGGTTGTGGTATTAGCTCCTGCTCATGTTGTTTGGCTTCCCTTTCTTATTCTTATTTTCCTTGTCTGTTTTGACCTTAATAATTATTTTTTGGACTTTGTTTACTTTTGGGTTGCTTATAAGGAAACTTTTTTTATTTGGGTATCTTCATCTAAAACCAATTTCTTGTTTTGTTCCTTCTTTAAACCATTTTCTTAATACAGTGAAACCTCGGTTCACGAACGTCTCGGAACACGTACAAATGGTTTACGACCAAAAAGTTTGCCAAACTTTTGCATCTGTTCATGACCACACACTCGGTATACGAACAAGCCAGTTTCCCTTTCGGTTTGTACGTGTTCAGTCTCTCCCTGTGCATTTCCTGTGCAGAGAGCGAGAGGGCACGAGACACACACATGAGAGAGACGCACACACACAGGCAATGCGTGCGAGAGAGAGAGAGAGAGAGAGAGATACACACAGGCACAGCGCGCGCGAGAGAGAGAGACACACACACACACACACATGTATTGTTGCAATGTTCCTTTTCTTGGTGGTTTATTAAATTACGGATTTTTTCAAATGTTCATTTTTTTCCTTGTGCTTAAAACCCATTAAAAAAAAGTGTTTTTAGCCAGCGGTTGGTAGCGCTATAGCGCAAACTATTGCAGTGTTAGTTTTCTCTGTTGTTCAAGGGTTTCTCAGTGTTATTCAATGTTTTTACATTTAGTTTACTATTACGCTGTGCATTCTGTGGTTTAATTAACAATATTTGTACTTAAAAACTTAAAAAAAAATATTTACATACAGTTCGTATGGTCTGGAATGGATTAATTGTATTTACATACAATCCTATGGGGGAAATAACTTCGGTTCATGACCAAATCGGGTTACGACCAGAGTTTTGGAACGAATTATGGTTGTGAACCGAGGTTCCACTGTACACTTTTTTATCATAAGGAACACTGCTTTAATCCTTTTAGGCCAGAGGTTCTTACAGCTCCCCTTTCCCCTTTTGGGATTGTTTGGCTATTGCTTGTTTTGGGTACGTAGGCCACAAAGCCTGCTTCTTGAGTTTGAAGGCCAACCCTATTTTGTGAGACATACTGGTATGTTTCAGGCCAGTCAGAAGTACAGGTCTAATCTTTGAGATCTTTGAGTATTTTGAGCATAACATCTTAAATACAATAAAGCTAGACCTACATTCTCCCTCTGTGTCATCAGCATTTTGTACTAACTTTTATAGTATATTTCGCCTTAAAATATTATGGTATCCAGAACATAACACATGCCACCCATCTATCTACTATATCAATTTGCTATTCCCGTGCTTTTGTTGTTGGAAAGACAGAACCCACTCCTTTATGGGGTAACAGCCCATTGTAGGGTATACTGACTAATGCCAATATAACGGGGCTCTCTTTGCTTGAGCAGAATTCCCTCCACAACACATACCCATTGGGCTGCTGGGAAAAATAACCATCTTAGCCAGTCAAGTTAACAGAAAACTCCATTGGCTCAGGTGACTAAGCCAGACTTCTGATGGACATTTAAAACTAAATTAAATTCAATGTATTCTTGTATAGCACTCTTCATGGAGTGAACAAGTGAATGCAAATTTTACAAATTACAATGCTGTATAGGGCATACTTTAAACTTTTCATTTGACAGATATCTATCCAAATCATATTATGTGATATCATCAACTGTTAAATTATGGTCCGTACTTGCAAAATTTTTATTTTTATACTGTATTGAGGATTTGTTCTGTTCTGTGTATTGTATTGTATTGACCCCCTTCTTTTTGACACCCACTGCATGCCCAACCTACCTGGAAAGGGGTCTCTTTTTGAACTGCCTTTCCATAGGTTTCTTCCATTATTTCCCTACAAGGGTTTTTACGAGTTTTTCTTTGTCTTCTTAGAGAGTCTGGGGGGCTGTCAAGAGGCAGGACCTGTTAAAGCCCATTGCGGCACTTCTTGTATGATTTTGGGCGATAAAAAAATTAATTGTATTGTATTGCATTGTATAGTGGTAGGCCTTTAGTCTGAGTTTGGCAATGTGTTGAGAGAGTTGGAACATGAGGCAATTTACAGATTCATTCTGTCCAAAATTCACAAGATCAAATCGAATCTGACAAAGTATGCGGCACAACTCCTGATCCAGATTTTGGTAATGTCATTTCTGAATTACTTCAATGCTCTACTAGCAGGAGTTTTTGCATGTGTTACCAAGCCACTGCAGATATTTCAGAATGCAGCTGCATGACTTCTTTACAACCAGCTGAGGCAGGTACATATCACTGCTTTTTTCAGGTATCTACACTGGTTCCCTGAAGAAGCACAGATTAAGTTCAAATCCTTGATGCTTGCCTAGAGAAATAAATGGGTCAGCACCTACAATATATATACGGAAACACTCATGAGGTTCCATGCTCCTTCTTAATCACTCAGGTCTGCTAATGAATGGCATTTAGTATCAAATCTCAGTCCATACCTTAACATGTGTAACTCTGAGCAGCCCACCAGAACTGCTGACTCTGTAAATGTGTATAAGAATCTTTTGAAGACTCTTTTGTTCTCTGAATATCTGTTTAACTGAATATGGCTTTGATAGGTTATTATACATAAGAAAAGATGAACTAGTTTTCCATTCTGTCAATTCAGAGCTCTTCACTTGAAACAATCAATTTTGTAACCTTGTCCCCAAGAGTGATGTTTACTCGATTTTATTGACCTTTTTGTAAGTCACTTTGGACAAAAGCATCTGCCAAGCACAGTCTAAATTAATGTAGGCCTCCCTAACTTGAGGTATAAAATAGAAATGTAATTTTTTCTTATCAGGTATAATGTACAGTACTTACAGGTAGTAGTACATAATATGTAGAAATACTTTAACCAAATACTTCAAATATTAAAACATATGCTTCAGTTTAATTGTTTAAAGTCTATATTCTCGATTGTAGTAGAAATTTTTCATTTTTTTTCCCTCTGACTGAGATACATAAAGGGCTAGACACCTAGTAATTAATCAAAAATAACTTCATATTCTAAAATGATACCCCACATGCTTATGTTTGAAATTAGTCATTTTTAACCTTCTGTGAGTGGCTCTTAGAGGGTTAGGACAACCAGTCAAGAATAAAATATCAAAGATACAGGGTGAGTCAAAATTATGTTAACACGAATGGATTATTTTTATCTTAACCACACCCACAGCCTAGTCGCTCTTCTCTGGGCTTTTTCTAGTGCTGCTATGTCCTGTTTGTAGCCTGGAGACCAAAACTGCACAGAGTACTCCAGATGAGGCCTCACCAGTGCACTATAAAGCTTGAGGATAATCACCTACTCCATGCATTGTGCTATATAACCCAATATTCTGTTTGCCAAATGGCTTCTGAACACTGACCGGCAGTTGATAGTGTTGAGTCCACTACAACTCCTAAATCCTTCTCATAAGGCATACTTTCGATTTTCAGCTCTTCTGTTGTGTATTCAAACACAGCATTTTTACTTCCTACATGTAATACTTTACACTTACATTAAATTTCATCTGCCACTCTTCTGCCCAAGCCTGTAATGATTCAATGGATTCTCGATTATTTGACAATCCACCTAGTTTGGTATCATCTGCAAACTTAAGCAGCTTGTTACTTATTTTCCTATCCAAATCATATATATATATATGATTAAATATATATTAAATATATATTAAATATATATTAAAAATAGCAGAGACCCTAGCACTGGCCCCTGTGGAAGACCACTCTTAACATTAGCCAATTCTGGTATGCCTAGCATTATAACAGAATTAAAACAAATCTTATGTTTAAACTTTTTTAAAACTGCTACAGTATTATTTGTAATGTTCAATTGTCTTCAACAATTTTGGATGTAGCACATCTTAACTCTTGGTAGAATGCGTGTTATTCACAAGGGTGATGGTGCAGTGGTTAGTGCTGGTGTCTCACAGCTCTGGGAGCTCTGTGTGGTATTTGAATGTACATTCTTTGAGATTTTTTTTTTCAACAGGCCATTTAGTTTTCTTCACATTTCAAAGATGTGCATTATTAAATTAGCCCTCTATGAGTGAATGTGGGTATGCCCTGCCACAGGTATGCCATCCCTGATTGGTTTCTGCCTAATGGTGCTGGGGTTGCCTCTGTCTCCCATGAATCCACAGTTACACTGAGCTGGTTTGAAAGTGAATGTATATCTCATTAGAAAATCACTAAGTGACTAAAGTGTGTGCTGTACCCACCCGTCCCATCACCGTCCCATATGCATACCCTCCTGTACACTGAGTAGTGAATGTTGCTACCATAGCTGTATGCCATGATATCTGGTTTATGCTAAAAATGTTTGCCTAGTATAAACACAATATACTGGATGAAATTAGAGATGACTGCTTTATGGCCCTTCTCTAAGTATCATGTTATCCAGGATGGATAGGCTGAGTTTACCTCATTACCTATGCTTTTCCCATTTTCTTAGGAGGCCATTTTCTATTTATTTGTGTCATGGATTTCTTGTCTTGAGGCTTTAACTTATTGTACCTGTTTGCTTGGGCTCCTCTTGACTGTCAGTCTCTTTTCCTGAGGGTCAAGGTAGTCATTTATTCAGGGTGTTTGCAAGTGTTTTTCATGTTGGGGATCAGGCAGGTCCAATTTCTTGCAACCTTATCTGTGCTGCACAATTTAATCATGTGAAAGAGGCACCCATACACAATGTCTCGCTTAACACTGCACATCACCATTACTTGTATACTATGATAATGTGAGTGAAATGTAGACCATTTGTAGCCACTCTCAATTTACAGACCATTAGCATCAAATTATCTTCACTTTTTAATTGCTTATTAATTTGGCTTTTCTTACTTCTTTATGAGAAAATTAGTGCTAGCGTATACAATTAAACCTAAAATATGCTTCCAGGCTCTCTTGAAACTCCCTAAAGTCACTCTTCTAAAAGCCACTGCCAGTTACCAATCAGTCTAATGACCCTTGATAGGTTTAATTTTACTTTGTCTTCATAGCCAATTTATCTGCCTCCCTAAGGTCTTATGATTGAAAAAAAAGTTGTGTATGCTAAGTAGCCAGCTTGTCAGGAATTTATTTTGGCCTACAATATTTTGTGCGTTACTGTCCAGCCTTAATCCTGGACAGCAGGACTGAGGATAAAGATTTAAATAATTTTTGCCACAAGGCAATGAGTGAACATATCATTGAGACCTCTGAGTAGGGAGCACAGTGAATAAAGTGCACAATATTCATTTATTTGATGTATCTATGCCATGAAATTAGCACTAATTTAAAACATACAAAACATAGATAAACAGAAAAGGTATAGCTGTTCATGAAGAATATCCTATAAAATAGAAAAGTGAATAAACTTGCCCACCATAACGCTTTAAAAGGGAACATGAGCCGGGATCCCACCAAGATAAATCATATGAGAGTAAGTCAGTCAGTCTTACTCATTTTTAAAACATCAGTATCTGTTCCCCTTGCTAAGTGATCAGTTTTATTCAGTACAGCTCCAAATGTGACATAAAAGAAGAAAACGGGTAAGTTTTGATTTGATACAGTTTGGTAAAACTGATACTAAAAGTCACAGGCAATTGCAAAATGCAAAACTCACTAAATAGTTTTATTCAGATTTTCACAATTTATTTTTGGCCAAGAAGAAGGAATGCTCCTCCTTAAAGCTTCGTTCACACTTCTGTATTTACCTAAGTTCTTTTCTGAAGCTTTGCAAATCATGCAAACTGTACTACATTGGTAAAATCAATTCTATTTAAGTCTCTCATTCATATCAGTGCAGCCCATTTTTTAAAAATGTGATATGCTGCATATTTTCCATGCAAAGATACACTAAATCGTACCATCACGTTCACGGCTGTGTTTTCTCCACAGGAAAATCTCAGTGCATGGAAAATTACCACTTAAAGCCTCCATCGACACTCGCCATTACCTAACATGTTCTTCTGTTTGAGGATTTGTACACTTCTGGTGATTTTTTTTTCACTAGAGATCTTTGCTTAAATACTAAATGACAGGCAGACACATAAATTAAGACATGTAAACACTTCCAGACAGGAACTAAATTATCATTTTCCTGTGTAAATGGCAAACATTTCACTGGAAGCAAGATGCAACTTACACTGAGTTTTGTTAATAATTCTATTTTGCAAGAATCATTTTGCTCATCATTATTGTTATATTTCAGGTGATTCTGTTCTACAACCTCTAGAATGCTAAAGATGCAGAAATTAATTGAGCCAGTCCTATGCATTTAATCCTTCTGTACCCAACACGATTCAGGCTGGTCCAACATTAACGTTCAGATGTTTGTTTCAGGGTTTATATAAAAATGCCAAATGTATTCATATATATATAAAATCAAACAATCTGATTGGTCAGCTTGGCTTTGCAATGATTGGTCTGTTTGACTTTGGTAATACAACGAAAGAGGAGTGTGAGACGCACAAGGAGGAGTAAAAGCGTAGGAGGCGTAGGAGGAGAGAGTTGCCTTCAAAGAAGACAAGTATGAAACCAGACAGGAGGCAAGAAAGGCGCCTCAAAAATAATAACGGAGCCTGAGAAGCAGACTTTACAGAAATGCACTTAGGAGAGGCAGTGCCATTGAAGAAACTTTCACACAAAAGTGCTGAAGGGCAAGATATAGCAAATGTTTTTAATTATTCTATTACCTAAATTATATAAATATTGAGGAACTGGCTGTCATGAACTTTGGATTACCTTAGCATAAAGTTTTGATAAAGCCTCAACAAATGGATGTGTACCTGTTGAAAATCCATGAAAAAATTTGAAGAACATACACATTTCACCTATACAGTGCTTGAGGCTGTCCCTGTCATTTCGTGTGTCATGCTGATAGTGTTAAAAACTTTACAATGGTTGGCATAAAAAAGGTTGCTGCACACGTTAGACTGAGGCTGATCTCCTATTGCATAATACATTGATATAGTTATATAATAGACTCAACAGGTCAGACTCCTGGAGGGCTGTGGCTTTGTGGGAGAGAAGTTGGGAGCATAACCTGTTTAATGCTAATGAACAACTGTTCTCTTTGTTAGTCATTTGCAAAAATGCTATTAATACAGTAATTACTGGTCCTTGTTTATTTGGTTTTACATCTCAGCAACCTGTTGTGGCACTTGATGGCACTGCTTTACTTCAAGCCATGTTCCTGCCCATGGAAAATACACACAAAATGCTGGAAGAACTAGAATCCATGGATACATCCAAGGATGATAGGCATTTGGATCCTTACTTCACTGACTCCACAGTCTAATATATATAATAATGCCCAAAAGGGGATGTTTGTTCTCCTCTTGTCTGTTGTCAACCAGCCATA
Organism: Erpetoichthys calabaricus; assembly: GCF_900747795.2. Classification (NCBI taxonomy): domain Eukaryota; kingdom Metazoa; phylum Chordata; class Cladistia; order Polypteriformes; family Polypteridae; genus Erpetoichthys; species Erpetoichthys calabaricus. The sequence continues at coordinate 254,238,317 of NC_041396.2, read as the reverse complement.
TCTCACCAAAAATAGTCAGTCAGTCAGTCAGTCATTGTCCAACCTGCTATATCCTAACACAGGGTCATGGGGGTCTGTTGGAGCCAATCCCAACCAACACAGGGTGCAAGGCAGGAACAAATCCCAGGGCAGGTTGCCAGCCCACTCCAGGGCACACACACACACCCACACACCAAGCACACACTAGGGACAATTTAGGACCGCCAATGCACCTAACCTGCATATCTTTGGACTGTGGAAGTAAACTGGAGTACACGGAGGAAACCCACACAGACATGGGTAACCAAAAATAGTGATGGGTATATATTGTTAGGATCCTTTTATGTGAATCTCATTGTACCATACAATGACAATAATGGAATTCAATTCAATTCAAATAGGTTTGTTTTTGTAATCTGCTTTTTGTGTGTGAGCAAAATATAAATGTTAAAGTTTGTTATTGCATTACACCTGTAAACTTGATACAAAACCGAGTCTGCACTATACAAAAATAAGTTGAATGTCAACTTGAGAGAGAAGAAGGAAAGGTGAGTGTGCAGCTCGGTCCTGCACCTTCTCGTCAGTCAAGCCCTTTTTCTTCAGATCCTCTTTTACTGTATACATCCACGTCCATTTTGGTCTCCCTCGATTTCTCTTTCCTTGTACTTTCATTCCCATTGCCCACACATTCATTGTCTCTCCTTATTACACATCCATACCACTTCAATCTACTTCCCAGAACTCTCTTAGATATCTCTCCCACTTTTGTTATACCTCTGATTGTCTCATTTCTTATTCAATCCCTTTTTTTGTAACTCCAAACATCCATCTCAATATTTGCATTTCTGCCACATCTAATTTCTTCTCCTTTACTGCTCATCACTACCCAAATGGAAGAAACCATGAACCTCTGAGTTGTAGACTTTAAGAGCAGATGAAGATTCTTTTTAAATAAAAAAATATTTGTTACAAAAATTCTCTTCTAGGCAACAAACTCCAAGGAGCACAAAAAGCTTAGCACAATTTTCCTGAGAGGAAATTTGAAAGGAAACAAAATCCCAAAAACACAAATCCAGCAAGAAAGGTTAAGGAACAGAGCCTGAAGGTCACAAATCCAGGGGTCACAAAATAAAGATTAATAACCAACAGAACTCACCAAGACCACCCAGCGCATTTAAATAAAGTGCATTGACCAGTGGGTCTCCTCAGCTTGATTGGGTTGGGGGTGATTCTACATACAGATGGTCCTGCCTTTAGGGGGATCACTTAACAGAGCATGTCACCATACATAGAAACTAGCTTACAGTACATGATAATAGAGTATTAGAAACAAAACAAAAATACATAAGATATACACATGAAACATGCTTTAAATTACACAAAAATGACAAGCAAAATGACACCTTTTATTGGATAACTAAAAAGATTACAATATGCAAGCTTTCGAGGCAATTCAGGCCCCTTCTTCTGGCAAGTAATTATATCTTGCCTGAAGAAGGGGCCTGAGTTGCCTGGAAAGCTTGAATATTGTAATCTTTTTAGTTAGCCAATAAAAGGTGTCATTTTGCTTGGCTTTTCTCTACATTCATAATGGCTAACACGGTACAACACCCTTGTACTACAAAAATGACATAAAAAGGAACTTAAATGGAAAACAAAGGATCCAATAAGACAGAACCACAAAAACTGGCCAATAAAAAGAGTCGAAACCAATACAAAAGACAATCACAGTTTATAGTGCAAATGTCTGGTATTTTGTGTTCTCGGCTTTTTTCTTTTTTCATTTTTGTGTTGTTTTTTTATGTTATGTGTAGTTTTCAACTATCGTAATCTGTTTTTGTAATATCTTAAACTTGTTTTTGCATTTTATGTGAACTATGTTTGCTTTTGCACTTTTTAAATTATGTTATTGTTATTTTGAATGGTCTCTGCCATTTTGGGGCACTCTTGCAAAGAACATGGCCTTGTTACTGTGCATTGTGCCAGTTTTGTGACACAGATATCATATGACGTATGACATATTACATCATCATGGCCCACCACTTCTGGCATCTGTGTATCTCTTTTCTGAAACTTTCAACACTTTTATCTTCAGTTACAGCAGAAGATAAAAGGTGTATACCAAGAAGATGTTAGTATTAGAATCTCTTACATTGACTTTTTTGACAATGACTTCTGATTTTGGTTTGATTTAGTTCTTCTTTGCCTTCCTGGTTTCTGCCCCCTATTATTTAACCTGGTTCCTGCCATTTTGTAGCTGTCCATTTGCTGGTCACAATCCTCTTGTTATAACATGGAGTCCGAAATCCCAAAAACACTTCCAGAGATGTCCACTAGAGGGGGATTTACCATCAAAACCCAGTTAAATATAATGTCAAGCTCAGAATCTTTAAAAAAATAAAAGATTTATTTTTTCAAAATATTTTGCAACAAAAGGCAGACCCATAGAGTACAAAAGGCAATACTTGTAGCAAAGGCAATAAAATAGCAAAGTCCCAATACAGTAATCTAATGGCAAGGTCAAAAACCAGAGCAGAAGGTCAAAAATCCAGAAAATCATAAAAAGCACAGAACAGGAAAAAATAAAAGACCCTCACCAACTCCAGAGTGTATTCACAATGAACCACAATGTACTGTTGGATACCCTCCATCTCCCGCCCCTTGAGGAACCACCCACAAAATATATGGAACATTAAACAGGCATTCATACATAGACTGAATCAAAAACAAAGTATAATGCATATAATAAACAGAAATATTAACACAAACAAAAGAAATAATAATGAATGAACAAAGCTGACACAATAAAGCAGGAGGAGAATCCTGGCTGAGACATAACACCTCTCTAGATTGCCTCATAACAATCGAATTTGTTTCTTAACATCTATGAGTAAAATGAATGCACTTCTCAGCAGCTTCTGTGGCAGGGGCAATGATCACCTAACTTATGGTTAAGCAAAAATTGGGCTTCAATGTGCTTTGATCCAACATCAAGAATTTACACTGACCCTGCTTCCTTGCCAGACTGTCCCTAAATTTCATCTAATAAAGGGTTCAGTGTGGTCATTGGGAAAGAAGAAGAGAAAAAGATGCACCATAATCTGGAAACAGTAAAGACCGCTTTGAATTGTGCTCCTGCATTGATGGAAATATTGTTGATGCCAAATAAGAGTCCAGAGTTCAACAATTAATTACTGGAGAGATATTGCTGGCCTACATTTATGTTTTCAGTTTCAAATCACTTTATTGTCCTGTCTGTTTAAACAAATCTGTGACTTCATGAGTACTCAGTATTTAATTGTTTGCATTTGCATTTTACCTGAAAACTTGTCACAGCTCTCTACGCCTGCAGTCAGTGAAGAGTGCTACACAAAAAAATCTGAATTGAGCAGTCAGTTGTTGTTACCTAAGGATAAGGATGAGGAGGCTTACTTAATATACTAAAGTGACTCTTGATGTGCACTGCTCTTCATACAAATCAGCTCAAATTCCGTTGCATCAATCAAATGGCTTTGGAGGATGGCTTAAAAAAATTCTCTAATTGAAATCACTAAAAATATTTGTATAAAATAAGTTATCTTTTCAGTTTAATACATGAATGCTTGAAACAGTGTGCCACAATTTTGAAAAAAGTAAAGCACAAGTTGGGAGCATGCAGTGATACAGCGCATTGCCACACTCACCACACCACAGCACAGAATAACACAATATAGTGGTGTCGACAAAACAAATGACCAACAAGGAGATTGCACAATAAAATCTTAGTCTAATCCTACTTACTCATCTGATAAGCACTTGTTCTTCCTCATCTTCCTGATTTCAACATAAATACACTGGTCAGTGTAAGGGCCTTGAACTCCTGTTGGGTCTGGCCCTGGCTGTCTAATGCCTACAGCCATCATCCTTGAACTCCTCATAGCAAATCCGAATGTCTTTGCAGTCCTGAACTGATGTCTCACTTGAAGGGCTAGGCCTACCCCAGTTTGCTTGTCTTCTAAATTAAAGGTGTGGAGCCTATGGATACTGGCACTTGGGCTTTGTGAGTAAATCCCATCATCTCTCACTGTCCAGAATTTGTACTGATGCCCCAGGAGAAGCAAACAGCAGTGTTGTGATCACAGTATTTGGCACAGCTCCCCTTATAGGTAGTGACTTATTGCCTCCATTAATGGTAGCATTGCCAGTGGGGTGTCTTAACAGCTCGACTCCTGCTCTTCAACATGGTCCTGTCCTAATAATTGCAGTCACAGCTTGACAATCCTTTACAATATCTTGCTATAAAACCATTACTAAAAGTAAATGCACATTAATATTACAAACAAGTTATCAATGTTGCCTACACAAGCGGATTTACCATTTTGCAAGATTCACTGCGTTCAAGATTACAACATGTAAATGTGTAATTCTCTTGTAATTAAATGTAAACACATACAAAACCACACAGTCGATTTCCTATTGATTGAGCAGTTTATAAAATGTATAATTCACTTGTCTTTTGAAGAGTTACGCATTTACTAGCCAACAGCAGTAAAGGAAGGATATTTGATCTTTGTCTCTCCGGCAATCTCTTTGGAAATGTAACTTGCTAATTACTGCACTACAGGTCTCAGTTATGGGATCGCTTCATAAAACTGGCACATGGCATGAATAAATAAGCAAACAGCATCAAGAGTGGCTGAAAAGCTTGCTGCCTATTGATGTGTGTTACGGCTCTTTGTGTGACTGACGGAAGTGAATGACACCAGATGAATTGAATGATCATGTCAAAGCTGCATGGTGCCATTCCTTGGGGATTACACTGCAAATTCTACAAAAAATAAATAAATAAATAAATGGAAATAAATAAATAAATATTGCCAGCTTGAAATCAGTAAATAAATAAATAAATAAATAAGCAAGCAAGCATAGGCTGCCAAGAGCTCCAGAATTCCCATGCTGACAGTTTACTTACATGCTGTTTTAATGGGATGATATTGACAGATGACACTCTTCAGTCTTTAGATAAGACAAGAGCTTGAAAGGCTGGCTGAAATATGTTTTATCTGGATTAGTTATTTGATTTCAGACCTGAGCCAAGATGCCTGCCTGTCCATAATGAGGAAAATCAGAGCGTTCAGTGCCTCTGGGATATATGGTGTATGTCACTTCACACCTGGTAATCTCTTCTTCTTTGGTTACATTTTTATGATTCTTGTTTAATATTAGAGATTAAGAAAATCATACCTTCTGGTTATTACTGTATAGCTTCAAGGTTCCATATCTAGAAGCTGTAGTCTTCTTCAGAATTTGGCCCAGGCAGTGTATTGTGGTGGTTAAGGCATTGAACCTTAAGCGACAGGGTTGTTGGTTCGGTTCCCATGGCAGATTCATTAAGATGCATCTTGAGGTTTTTCTCTTTCTATTTACATCTTAAATGTTGACATTGTTTATCTGGTTTAGAATTTTAGATTAATGATTTGGTTCTGGGTCTTCTGAATTTTTGAAGATTCTTGCAATTTATTCTTCATGTTCTGTTATTTCTAGATGTATTTTGTTTTTGTTTTTCTCTTTTTTAATATGTGTTTTCCTAGTTCTTTGTGTTCTAGACATCAGGGGTCAGATTTATAAAAGAGGCCCAAAAGTTGCGTATGTAAATTTCCATGGAAAAGTCAGGATTGAAAGAAAACTTAATGGGAGAATTTGAAATTTAGAGCCTTATCTGTTGGTTTATGAGCTACACACCAGTGTCTGAGGGGGTAGCTGCCATCATTTGCCCCATGTAATGACATAGTTGTTGCTACCATGAATAGTGAGCCATATGAAACATTGAGGGTTCAGCCAGTTACCTTATCAACACACCAGCCACGACATACAGCACCGTTATGTTCGTTTAAGCTACGTTGCCCTAAAATAAATGAATTACAGGTTAATCCAGGCCATCAAGACATGATGTTGGTCATTGACATCATGGCATCACAGATGCCTTGTGCATTAATGGAGTATTACTGCTTACGGTTAACAAAAAAAGCTTCATTTTTGCCATGTGCCCTTATTGCAATGTAAGTGCAGTAAAGTGCTCCAGTTAGTTAGGAGAAACACGCACTGCTCCAAATTGCCTTTTTATGTTGCCAAAAATGTGTTATATTTTATGTACGCGCATCTACACCAGACGAAAACTGGATGTAGGGCCTTAGCAGTCGGATAATGGCTTGCAGCACATCAAGTATGATGGAGTGAAATTTAAGTGAGATATTCATGACCTGCTGGCCAGTTCCTTGAAAAGTGACAACAGATATAACTGATATATATATATACTGTATATTATATATATATATATATATATATATATATATATATATATATACAGTATATATATATATATATATATATATATATATATATACAGTATATATATATATATATATATATATACTATAAACTGATGAAAAACAAAAAAGCCATTCAGTACAAACATGCAACATTGGCCCTCTTACAGTAAAAGAGAACTTTGTGTTATAATTATCACTTTTAATGTGTTCTAAGATTGTCATGTCAACACGTGTGATCGCTTGGTAATATGAATTTATTATATGCGCGAGTCATCATTTATCTGCTTTGCCTGCATTTCCTTACTTGATCAAGGAGGTAATTGTTTCCCACTTTCTCATAAATGTTGTGTAAACACGGGTCAGAGTTGACATAAATACACGCCTGTTCTCCCCATCAAGTTTTTTTTTTACATATCCCAATGTTTGCGTGGGAAGTTTCGTGTGTGCATTTCAAGCCTCTTTTTGTATGTACACGAGTCTAATAAATGAGGCCCCAGGTCATTTAACTAAAATTAAGTGCCTTTCACAAAATCCTCAGTGTGTTTCTCCATTTGTTTATTTTTTCACCAGATTTTCAGAGTTTATTGATAATATAAGACATATTTTTGGATTTCTTTTTGTATTTATTCAAGATGTATATTATTATTCCCTTTTACTAGTTTAGTGTTACTAAATCTTTCATTATCACTGTGGAAGGATTAGTCAGGAGATAAAAAGGGTTTCTGGGTGTTGACGTTTTCTGTTTTTAGATTATTCCTGTGAATACCCCATCCGTAAAACCCTGACCAGTGTAACGACTTCCTCATTTGTAGTTGTTTATGAAGATTGTATTCAAGTGACCAATAACACTGCACAACACCCAAAACTCTATAAGAAACACCCAACAGTGTTCAAGAAGAAAAAACTTTGTTGTGCAGTGTAATTAATCCTTTTACAGTAGTATCTGCTATTTCATGCACTATTAGTAAAGTCTCTATTATGATTTTCTTTGGCAAACATGTATGTTGTCATCAATGTCAAAGACCTTGTGTCATCTCTGAGAGACCAAATCCTATAACCTCTCTCTTGACTGCGGCTTATGCATTAAACTGATTTTGGTACACTCTGACTTTATGAGAATGTATCTCTCAGACATTACACATTCAAACAATAGCGGGATGTTTCATTTAAAGGTTTTCAGTATCCATGTTGACTGAGTTTTGAAACAAGTAGCGTACACAAATATTAGAACATTGTAATTCACTTATTTGCTACACAGGAGCTAACGTTTGTTCAATTATAAAATCAGCACCACGGACTACCCCTTTCATGTTCAGGCGCAAGGAATTAATTTAACTGACTTTATTAAACAAGTGAGGATTGAGAATATGGAAATAACTTGACAATGATAAATGTTTCATTCTCCTGGCGTCAAGCGCTCATGTGGACTAAGATTGCTCTCATAAAATTAGAAGTCTCTTCTTCTTTCTCAAATAACATACTAAACCTTAGACAGGATAACAAAATCTAAACATGCTGACAACAAAATAGCAAAAATCTGAAAAGTTTAAACAATGGTTTTCTCATGATAGCATATAATAGTTAGAGTTGGATCATCAAAAAAGCTGAATAAAGAAAACATATTCACATTCTATTTAGGTGAAATTACCGAGCACACCATAGAATGAAAGAGATACAAATGAGTTGATTGTAAATCAAATCAGATCAGATTGTGCACTGTAACCACTGATACATGGGGAACTCATCAATGAAAGGTGAAGAAGCCACCAAAAAACAAAATCAAAATACTGTATATTTTGGGAAAATGCTTCAAGGCAACTACAACCGGTGATCTCCAAAATCTGGTTGTTGTAATATGATTTTGATTTAAATTATTTGTGGTGTCCTGATGCATTTTTGTAAGATTTTTATAGTCATATTCAGATTTTTTTAACCGATTTCACATTAAAATGTGTTATACTAAAATTATTGTTGCATTTTTTGACACCTTTTGTTTATTTTGGGTGCCACCACTTTGTGAGCAGTTGCTACCATGTTGCTAAGTAAATGGAGATGGGATGCAGACCTCCACAACTCCATGATTCAGTAGCTCCATTGCAGAGCCAATTGGATTGTAGGTTTTTGTCACTTGGTTTACCTGGTCGACCCTCTCCCAATCCTAATCTTAACCACAGTGTAACATATAATATAAGGTGACAACTGAATGGAGCTCCACAGTTCCACAACTCGAGTCTATTGAGTAAATGACTTGGACATGGCATCATCAGCAAAACAGATGTTTATTTATGCTCAGGGATAATGTGGCTTTTTACAGCGGCTCAATAAATAATAAATAAATATAATTGTATCATGACAAACAACAAGTTCCCTCTCAAATACACACCAGAATGACTAAAAAGAAATAAAAAAAAAAAAAAAAAAGAAAACTGAATTGGCTGAAGATAAAAAAATGAAGTCACAGTGAGGCTTTGTAAATGAGCCTCAGTAGCATTTCTTTGCACACTTCTGCTGAATTAGATGATGAGCACTTCCTTATCATCTGAGTTTATGAAGTGTAAATGAAGAGCTTAGCTAGTTATTCTTGAGATAGTTTTCCTGTCAGATGAATCTTGTGCAATCAAATGTTTTACTGCATTTCAGGGTTTAGAGTTTTGGGATGATGACAGTATGCATGTTTTCCCAGTTATGAATCTTTCCCTGTTTTCCGGTTCACATTTTATCTTCTGGTTTCTTATTAAATAATTATCTGCCTCTCAGATTCTGGAAGAATAGAAACTCGGATCTTATCATGTGGGACCCCTGAGATTTAACGTCTGTATAATCAGAAAGGGTGTTGAGTTGAAGACTACTTTCAACACTGCAAATGGGCATTATAAATATATAGTAATGCCACTACAGATTAGCAAATGCACCTGTCATCTTTCAGTCACGTTACATGAGTTTTTGGGAATTTTTGTACTTGTGTGGATAAATTATATCCTCTACGATATGGATACATGTGAAAGAAGTCCAGTGAAGTTTGTGTGAACATTGTTTATTTGTACAGCTGAAAAAATATGAATTTCATGAAGATAAGGTCTTATTCTTTGGTTGTGAAATGTTCAGAAAGGAATTAGCAATGGACAAATCAAAGCAGCATTAAACTAGTCTCCTATAGAAATTATTAAGCAGCCACAAAGGTTAATGGGGTTTATAAATTATTGCCATCAGTTGATTAGAAATTTTAGTTTGGTGGTCTGTCCTATCACCTTTCTCACTAAAAAGAGTAACAAAACATTTTTTGGTTAAGTAAAACATCTTTTACTTAAAAAACCTAATGTAGTGGAACAGAACTATGACATAGTTGATCATGAACTCTTAGTTGTTAAAGCAGCACTACAGGAAAAGTGAATTGGCTAGAAGGAGCAAAATTTCCATTTATGATGTTTACTTACTACAAGAATCTTCCGTCTTTAAAAGTGCTAAACATTTAAATTCTTGACAAGCTAGATGGCCTTTACATTTTTGCCATATTGACTTAATTATCTCTTATTTAGATGACAAAAATGAAAAACTGATGCTCTATCCAGATTATTTTAACATGATGAAGTGTCTTCTGCTGATGACCATTTGAATAAAATTAAGTCCACATAGAGAAGTGCCCACAAACTAGAAAAGACCCCTTATGGGAAAATATGATGTACCCTGAATTGAGGAAGGAGGTTATCTAGTTGATTCATGGGTCTGTAATGTTATGTCATCCTCGTGTTTCTCCAATGTTAGAAATCTTCATCTCAAGGTTTACCAATTAGGTTGCACTAACCTTTTCCAATCTATATTGGCATTATCTGTAAATTTTTCACCGATCTTCACTCTTAGTGAGGCTTAACAGTTGTTTTGGTCGTTTGTTAGATCGAACTTACCTTTGGCTAATATTTTTACAGATAATTGTGTAATTACATGGTTTTCCAGCTTCTATTGTCTTAAACAGTGGTCCTCAGTTTCTCTCCATTTTTCAGATATTCTTTTGTGAAAGTCACTGCTTTTCCATAAACTGAAGTATTCTACATTGAAAATATCTACTTTTGAATGTCAATATGGGTTTCAACCTCATTTATTGGATCCAGATTCTATTGATTCCTCAATACCTTGCTAGGCAGAAGTCCAAGTAGCATCTGGTTCAGTGGAACCTGATAAGGGAAGGGCTCTTTGCTAAAGGTTTTCCTTATCACAGGAGATGATCAATTTCTATATTCAGGGTTGGAAAGAGGGTATGGTTTGCTATGTGTAACATCTGCTTGTATGTAGTTAAAAGATGTGATGGTCTTACCACACACAGTTTGGCTACACCTGCACATTTCAAGTTTCTTTCGATTTTTCATGTATCTTGCTTGAAACTCGTGTATTTCAGTCCTTATCTTCATCGTCCACAACCTCCTCCTGTCTGTGTGGATGGATCAGAGGAGTTAGAAGACCAAAGCATCTTGGATTACTATGTAGCCCTGTGGTGGAATATCTGGTCCATGGGAATGATTATGGTGTTGTGCTTTCATGTAATTGTAATGAGTAAAGTGAGACTGAAACAGCAAAGCTGCTACATTTAATGTAGTCTCTGACAATTTATTTTAGGACTTTTGGTTTCTTGATTTTTTTGGCTTTGTTTAGGAATCTGAATTTTAGATTAAAGATTTTGGGTTATGTAATTGGAAATAGAGTTTTTGGATTTTGGATTCTTATCTTGTTTGTCTAGTCTATGCCTGTTCTGAGAACCTCTTTAGTTCTTTATTCTGTTTCTTGGTATTTTTGGATCTTTGGTTTTTGTTTTTTAAAATCTAATCATGGATTCTTTAGTTTTAAAGAAGGTTCCACTTTAAGCATGGCAACACAGATGTTCGTGTAGCAGCCCACTTCAACAGCCATGGACACTGTGAGAGGGACTTTAAAGTCACAGTGCTTATGAGCAACTTCAGAACACAGCAAGAGAGAAAAGAATGGGAAGTCAAGCTCATGCTAAAATGTAACACATTACAACATGGTTTGAATAGAGACAAGAGATTTTTATGGCAAGATATGTGGATTGTTTGCATCTCTCGGACTGACACAGACAACCTGTCTACAGACCCACATTGTATTGAAAAACTCATCAGAAACTTCAAAAGACTTTGTCGGACAGTCATCTTATCCAAAGACCATACATTGTTCTTCTATCTTGTTAAATGAATCTTAGCCTGAAGAGGTCTATTAATTTTTTACATTTAAGAAGTCTCACTTAAATGTTGTTATTTGTCCTAGTGTGTATATAAACACAGGGAACTCCAGTTTCTGTATTACATCTTGCCTTAAGAAGGGGCCTGAGTTGCCTCAAAAGCTTGCATATTGTAATGTTTTTAGTTAGCCAATAAATTGTGTCATTTTACTTGACTTCTTACTACATTCACAATGGCTAACATGGTACAACACTCTAGTACTTTCCATCCACCCATCCATTTTCCAACCCGCTGAATCCGAACACAGGGTCACGGGGGTCTGCTGGAGCCAATCCCAGCCAACACAGGGCACAAGGCAGGAAACAATCCTGGGCAGGGTGCCAACCCACCACAGGACACACACAAACACACCCACACACCAAGCACACACTAGGGCCAATGTAGAATCGCCAATCCACCCAACCTGCATGTCTTTGGAATGTGGGAGGAAACCGGAGCACCCGGAGGAAACCCACGCAGACACGGGGAGAACATGCAAACTCCACGCAGGGAGGACCCAGGAATCGAACCCAGGTCCCCAGATCTCCCAACTGCGAGGCAGCAGCGCTACCCACTGCGCCACCGTGCCGCCCTCTAGTACTTTCTACATATGGTAAATCATTAAATGCTGCGATGATTGATTTGTGTGAACATCACAGACAGTGTTGCTCAGGTAAGGACCATGGCCAAATTTGAGACAGTTCATGTAGTGTCTGTGAGCTAAGATTTGAGATGCAATGCAATCAATGCATTGTTATTGTTATTAGGGCATCTGTTACTACAGAGGTACCTCCCTGGGAGGCTAGGAGCATATCCAATATCATGCAGTTTGAAGCATGGTGATCTACTAAGCCACTGATTCAGCAGATACTTTGTCCAAAGCAGGGGTGGTGGAATTACCAATAGTGTATAAAGATGATGCCTACTTAGATGATCTATGGAAAAAGCATAAGGGAGAAAACATCTATTCTAGATTCTCCCTCCAAGACAATTACTATTTTTCCTTCTGTCACAGTCACACATGATAAATCAAATTAAATATAAGAGGACCTGCATTGCCTTCTGGGCATGCATGTGTAACGTCCTTGATGAGAAATACAAACACTCTACAGTAATTCTCTCCGTCAGTGTCTTTACCACAAATCAATTAAAATGCACAAAACTTTTAGCAAGAATACAATAATTCAACAGTTGTACACTGCAAAGCATTTTCTCTTTAACACATTATTTTCACAGCCATTGATAAAATCATGCCTGAGTCACATAGTAAAGAATAACATTAGCTAACTACCTTGATTACAATGAAAAGAGAATTAACATTAAACACTAGTGTTTGACCAAGCCATCATATTCTTAAAGTGCTAATGTTGCAAGCATTTGACAGAAGCACTCCATGCATTTTTCTTTTTCATACTTAATCTATTAGTAAATATTAAGCCTTGTTCAAATAAACTTTTAGGATTATATAACTCGATTATTTTTTAAAGAAATCAATTGTTTTAGCCGATTACCTGAAGAGAAAAATAAATGAAGCACTCCACACTGCTTATTCCCATCAGCATCTATATTACAAATGGGGGACATACAGTGAGAGACACATCTACTTGAGCACCCACAGACATAAACAATCAACCACTGATGAAATCCAAGTGACAAGCCCTAATGATAAATAGAAAATGGGCTGAGTATGAAAATGTTATTTCTTTTCTGTCCACCTTTCCAGGCTTGGATTAGGTTAAAAGTTTCAATGTTTGTTCAGGGTGGACATGTAGTATTTCCTAATGGGAGAGGCAAAGCAGAACGAACAGAAGGAAATTTGGATGGGCTGCATGGGAAAGACAACAATAACCCATAATCAGACATTTTTAAATGATAGTAGCCGAGTAACTATATAGTACATGCTGTGGTGATACTCACAATACTTAGGTGTATGGTTATGATTTACCAAGCATGTTTTTTTGTGAGATCCACTCTCTGAATGAACGTCAAATATCATTGATGGCCTGCGATGCTCGGCAGAAGGTCCTGTGCATTGTCAGTGAAAACAGTGAAACAACGCAACAGTGAAAGGCTTGCACCTAGGATTATTGTCCTTAACATTTCTAAGCATCATGAATGGAGACTTCTACTTGGAAAGGTCCCTTCCATTGATGGGTCAGGATAGATTTTTCTTTGCTTCACCTTTATGTAGGCAAAGTCCCCAGACTAAAAGGAATGACATTCCCTAGTAGATGACTGTGGAAGGAGATAAAAAGGTAACAGACATCTAGTTATTGCGATAAAATAGGAATGCATTCCTTCAGTTAGTGAATCTAAGTTCATGTATTCAGTCCTAAGTCAGGCTGAGTCTGGTGATTGCATCAGGGCTCCCTGTAAGAATCTCATGAGGTGACAACTCGGACTTTCAGGCAAGGGCCATCCTAACTGACATAACTCTATCCTGTTTCACTGTAGATTTTTCCCAGCTTAATATTTCAAAGTAGCATTTGTTTGTTCTACCTGGCCTGTAGATTAAGAATGATAAGCATAGTGAGCATGTTAGTAGATGTGTAACCCTTTGCAAACACTCTTAAATGATTTTATTAACAAAACATGTAAGTCTACGATTGAGCTAATGCACAAAAGATCCCCAAAGTGCAAAATGATTTCATTTAGCCCCACTCTCTGCATCAGATCTCTTGTAGGAGAAGGCCTGTCCCCATTTACTGAGCATGTTTACAACCAGCAGAACATATTTCATACTGACAGTACTACTGCATTTGCTTAGGTAATTAGACTACACTTATTTTCATATGCACAAAAATGATCCCTTTGGTTTGGGAAAAGCAGCGGCAAGCACATACATTAAAAGTATCAGTTTAAAGAACTGGAATGTCACACATCTGTTGTGCCAGGGTGATTTGTGCTCATGGAAATCATGTTGATTGATTAATGCTGAAATCACGCTTTAGAAACATGAGAAATCCTATGGGCAGCCATTAGAAGCTGTGGAAGGAGAGACGGGTGTGCTACCATGCAGCCTACAGTTAAGAGGCATCATCCTAATAAAAGCCACAAGATGTTCACTTATTTTAAGAAGGGGGGGGGGGGGGGGTGACGTAGCTTCTTGGAGTCTCGGCAAGATGACAGAGGTCTCTGGCTTGTAGCCAGACCAGATAAGATGGCAGCCCAAGCAGTAGGTACAACTGCCTGCTTGGCATGGAAATCAGCTAAAGCATTTCCTTTTGAGATGTTATCAGTTCCACCAGTGTCAGCTAAATACTTCACAACAGCTAGAGGAGAGGGTAAAAGATAAAAATGTTAGCCAATAAGTGGCCATGTTTGATAGGCATCTCAGAGGATGAAATGAATTCCCTGAATTTCCAGGGGGTGTCAAAGGCATGCTTGAAATCATCACATATAGTGAGTGATGTGACACTCGTGAGTGGGTATATATGTTCGGATGACAACAAATAATTCAGCAACTTCCCAGAACAGAAGGAAGGCAGACAAGCTGACCAAAGACCAGAAAAAGAAAAAAGAGAAAAGCCAATAAAGCACTGGTGGGAGAGCAAAGAGAAGGAGCCTCCAGGAAAAAAACAAAATGTGAATTATTAAGAGAACATTAGATGAGAATTGTGACGAGAACAGGCCATTCAGCTCAACAAGTTCATCCATCCTATTCACCTAGTTTGTCTGAAATAATATCAAGTTGAGATTTAAAGGTCCCTAAAGTCCCGCTCTCCATCAAACTACTTAGTAAATAAGCCATTGTGTAAAGGAAAACTTTCTAACATTTGTGCAAAATCTGCACAAGTTTCCAACTGTGTCCCCATGTTCTTGTTGAAGAATTTATTTTAAAGTAACAACTGGGATTAACTGTACTAATTCCCTTTTTAATTTTAAACTATTCAATCATGTCACCTCTGTAACCTCCATTTACTTAAACGGAAAAGATTTGACTCCTTTACTCTTTTCTCATACCTCTCAGTCCCAGAATCAGCTGAGTTGCTCTTCTCTGGACTTTCTATAGTACTGCTATGTCATTTTTTGTAACATGGAGATCAAAACTGTAGGCTATACAGAAATTCAGATGAGGCCTCACTAATGCATTATATAACTTCAGCATAACCTCCATTGACTTGTACTCCACACATAGTAATGTATAATCTAACATTTTGTTAGGCTTTTTGATTGCTCCTGTGCATTGTCTTGATGTAAATAGTGATGAGTCCACTACGCCTCCTCGGTCCTTCTCAAGTTTCAGACCTCCCATTATGTATATAATTCTAACATTTCTACTTTTTACATGTAATGCTTTAAATTTACTTACATTAAATTTCATCTGACATAAATATGCCCAAGGCTGTATGCTATCCAAGTCCCTCTGTAACAATTCAGCTCATTCTACCTTACCTGCCTTTCCACCTAGTTTGGTATCATCTGCAAATTTGTGGTTTGTATTCTTTTTTTTTTTGTGTTCTTTATTTCGTCTTATACAATTTCTTGTATTAGGAATTCGTTAGTTTTTGTATACCCCTTGGGGTCAGAGCGCAGGGTCAGCCATTGTACAGCTCCCCTGGAGCAATTACAGGTTAAGGGTCTTGCTCAAGGGCCCAGCAGAGTAGGATATCTTTTGGCAGTGATGGGGATTCGAACCGGCAACCTTCTGGTTACCAGCACAGATCCTTAGCCTCACAGCATTCTTAGCATTGATCATCACATTTTGTCATCACATAATTCTGAAAAAAATTCTCCTTATCATAACCCTTTGCTTAACTTCTAATAACTTAATGGAACCATTTCAGTCTGGTTTCAGGGCGCGGCACAGCTGTGAAACTGCTCTGCTACGGGTAACCAATGATTTGCTTATGGCAGCAGACTCTGGACAAACCAGCATATTAATTCTATTAGACCTCAGTGCAGCATTTGACACTGTCACACATGACATTCTACTGTCCAGAATGGAGAACATGCTGGGTATCTCTGGCACTGCCCTCCAGTGGTTCAAGTCCTATCTGACTGATAGCCAAGAGTTTGTTAGTCTTGGCAACAGCAGATCCAGCTCAGCACCAGTCACACAAGGAGTTCCTCAAGGCTCTGTCCTCGGTCCTCTTCTTTTCTGTATTTATATGCTTCCCCTTGGCCATATTATCCGTAGCTATGGACTGGGTTATCATTTTTATGCAAACGATACTCAACTTTATTTCAATGTTAAAAGTGGAACTTCATCAGAGCTTTCTCGGCTCACAACATGCCTCAGTGAAATTAATACCTGGATGGAGCAGAACTCTTTAAAATTAAATTGCAACAAAACTGACCTCCTACAAATTGGGACTAAAGTGCAACTTAATAAAATGAACTCTTTCCCAGTCCATCTTGGCGGTGATCTCATCAGACCTGCCTCTACTGCAAAGAATCTTGGTGTCATTTTTGATTCCTCCCTTTCTTATTCCGCCCACATAAATCACATTAAGAAACTTTCTTACTTTCACCTCCGTAACATATCCCGTGTTTGTTCCTTCCTCACCTTCTCTAATGCTGAGAAACTTGTCCATGCTTTTATCACATCCCGCATCGATTATTGTAATTCCCTACTGGCAGGTGCCCCTTCTAATCTTATATCACAGCTCCAGCTTATTTAAAACTCGGCTACAAGAGTCCTTACTCGAACCAGCAGCAGCAAGCACATCACACCCATCCTGCTCCACCTTCACTGGCTTCCTGTGTCGTACAGAATCGAATATAAAATCCTACTAATAACCTACAAAGCCTTAAATAACCTCGCGCCAAACTACATCAGTGACTTTCTCCATCACTATGTGCCTGTCCGCCCACTAAGGTCCTCTGATTCTGGCAATCTTGTTGTGCCTCTCACTAATCTACACTCCATGGGTGACAGGGCCTTCAGCTGTATAGCGCCCAGACTCTGGAATGACCTACCGAAATTAATCAGGTCAGCTGACTCCATGAATTCTTTTAAAAAACAACTCAAAACTCATCTGTTCAGGAAGGCTTTTAGCTCTACTTGACTTTATTACCCTTCTCTCAGTTTACCTCTATGTCAAGCTGCTCATGTAACCTGTATGTGTGTGTGCTAGACCATCAATTATGTTGTCTGTTAGGCTTTTTCTCTGAATTTACTTCTTTATTTATTTATTTGGTTTGTACAATGCTATATACTGTATACCCTGCCGTTCTATCTTAAACTCTGTGAAGTGCTTTGGGCATGGGAAAGGAGCTATATAAATAAAATGTATTATGATTATTATTTGCTCACTGTGTTTGAGACAGGTTTTCACCTATCTACACAGCACACCTTAAAATCCCATTTTTTTAGTTTGATCACTAACCTTTCGTATTGCACCTTACCAAAAGCCTTCTGAAAATCAAGATAAATAATATTGTATACAGTAATCCCTCGCTATATCGCGCTTCGCCTTTCGCGGCTTCACTCCATTGCGGATTTTATATGTAAGCATATTTAAATATATATCGCGGATTTTTCGCTGCTTCGCGGGTTTCTGAGGACAATGGGTCTTTTAATTTCTGGTACATGCTTCCTCAGTTGGTTTGCCCAGTTGATTTCATACAAGGGACGCTATTGGCAGATGGCTGAGAAGCTACCCAACTTACTTTTCTTTCTCTCTCTCTTGCGCTGACTATCTGTGATCCTGACGTAGGGGGTGTGAGCAGGGGGGCTGTTCGCACACCTAGACGATACGGACGCTCGTCTAAAAATGCTGAAAGAGTTGCTACCTTCTGTGTGCAGCTTTTAAGTATGCTGCACGGTGCTTCGCATACGTAAAAGCTCAAAGGGCACGTATTGATTTTTTTATCTGTCTCTCTCCATCTCTCTGCTCCTGACGGAGGGGGTGTGAGCTGCCGCCTTCAACAGCTTTGTGCCGCGGTGCTTCGCATACTTAAAAGCCAAACAGCCCTATTGATTTGTTTGCTTTTCTCTATCTCTCTGACAGTCACTGCTCCTGATGCGCACTCCTTTGAAGAGGAAGATATGTTTGCATTCTTTTAATTATGAGACTGAACTGTCATCTCTGTCTTGTCATGGAGCACAGTTTAAACTTTTGAAAAAGAGACAAATGTTTGTTTGCAGTGTTTGAATAACATTCCTGTCTCTCTACAACCTCCTGTGTTTCTGCGCAAATCTGTGACCCAAGCATGACAATATAAAAATAACCATATAAACATATGGTTTCTACTTCGCAGATTTTCTTATTTCGCGGGTGGCTCTGGAACGCAACCCCCGCGATGGAGGAGGGATTACTGTACATCTATTATTGTTTGCTTTTGATGCTTACTCATAGCATTCCAGTATGTTGTGGCATCCTCAAAGAAGTCTAGTATAGGCTTATCATGTAAATGCATGAGAGGAGGGATTGTCAGTCAAGAGATTTTTTTTGTATTACATCATTTAATTCTAATTAATGTTTTAAAGCGATAGTCAAAAATAAAATATAAGATAAAAAAAGATCACCATTTTCTGGAACAATTAATATAGTTAAACAGTCGAACAAATAATGAATATGCCAACTGAGGCTACCAGTCACTCTAGTTTGATCAGCTCGTCACGTGTATAGGGTCAAAAACAATTAAAGCAAAGATGGACACAGGCAGCATAATGAATGAGCTTGTTGAAAAGCAAGGCGATAACTTAAATTCACTTGTCTGCAATTGGTCTGTACATGTAGAAATGGATTTTGAACAAACTAATGCAAAATACAAAGTTTGCAAATTTATATCAGGTATTTGCCCACTTATCGAATGGCTGACGGCAATTGCACAATGAATTCTGTGGTGTATAAAAACATCTTCTCTCTTATCAAGTTCGTGTAAATGCCTCCAAACTCACTGGATGGAGCTTCATCTTACAATAAGATAATGATCCCAAACATACTGCTAAAGCAACAAAAGAGTTTTTCAAAGGTAAAAAATGGAAAATTCTTGAATTGCCAAGCCAGTCACCTGATTTACATCCAATTGAGCATGCCTTCCATATGCTGAAGAGAAAACATAAGTGGACAAGCCCCTGAGACAAACAGGAGCTGAAGATGGCTGCATTTGAGGTTTCACAGTATATCACCAGAGAACAGATACTCAGCACCTGGTGATGTCTATGAATCACAGACTTCAAGCAGTAATTGCATGGAAAGGATATGTGACAAAGTCCTAAATACGACTGCTTTAATAGACCTGCCATTGCTCTATCCCAAACATTATGGTGCCCTGAAATGGGTGGACCACATAGAAGAAGTGTTACCATTTTTACATGGTGTGATTGAAATGTATGAAAATACCCTTAAATTAAAGTCTGCAAATGGGAACTTCAATCACATCTGAATTGTTTGATTTGTAATTTTAAACTGTGAGGCAGAGGGGTAGATTTAAGTAAAAATGTCTTCTTTTTTCCAAAAATTATGGAAGGAACTGTATATGTTGTTAGACAGCATGATTGTGTTATTAAGAGAGCGTCACTTGTCCGGTGGCTGGCAGGACAATCATGCCTTCTTAACCTGCAGTGCTGACTAGCCTACAGTGGCGAGAAGAATGAGCAGGAGGGCTGTAGCAGACATTCGGAGGGCTATTAGCACTTGGAAGAAGAGACTCCTCTACAGGCAGGTCCCTCCAGAGATCTGTAGTTGTACCAGAGGGAAGAAACTGACTGGTGTGCACTGCAAGCTAAACAATTTGAAAAAATAAAACAAAACTGACTGTGGGAGTAGCAGAAGGTATGTCTAAGCTATGGGGAAGAGCAATGAGAGTTGCAAAAAAGAAAAAGTTGCAAAGAAAACTTCATGTTTTCTTTATTTCTTTTTTTGACAGCCTAAAAACTTCATATTGCCTAATCCAAGCAGAAGTGCCTGGTAAAGAACCATTATTTGATATTTTAGTCTTAACATTATCCCACATTGTGCATTCAAGTCAGCAATGCTTTAAAAAAATGTTCTGTATTTCCCCTAGTTATTGTATCCAATACATTAATCATTCCAAACATTATTGTTTTAAAATCTGACCAGGTCTTATAAATCTTTTATATACATTCACTGTACCTTTCTCAGTGAGGGCACTGTAATCTCATGAAAAGGTAGGAACGGGCAGTAGGGCTAAGAATGGAGAGAATGTGCATTCCTCCTTCTGGTTGCGATGTCGGGTCATACAATGGTGGAGGTGACGCTATGAAAAGAAAAGGTGGAAATGGAATAAAAGCATTTATCCAGATTATGCCTAGACTGTGTGGCATCCTTCCAATCATCACTTTACCTGTTTCATCTTACTTTTGTACCTTCATGCAACAACCTACTTGCTTTGACACTTTTCCTTATGTCATTTAATTAATCCATGCTTGTTTTTCGGAAACACCCATTTCTTGACCCAACATTTTCATTTCTTTTCCAATAGAATTCACCACATTAATTCAGCACTACCCATTCCACAATCCATGTAGAGCAGCATCCATCATCAGTTAAATTGTGTGTATTTTACAAATGCTGGAAACTTCAGCCCCACATCAATCTGACATCCACCAATCAGGTGATTTTTGTTCTGGTATTCTGGACTTTTTCAAGAACTTTTTCTTCTTCGTAACAACAACCTGGTCTGTGCTGATGTAACAGAAGCTATCTTTGCTTACGTGACAGAAGCTTCCTATCTTTTAAATCTGTCTGACCTGTCCAAACCTTTCAGCCATCACGACTCAATAGGGCAGGGAACCTTGAATTGGGAATGTGTCTGGAATCAGCATTACCTATTTTATGGTGTGCCAGCTAGCACTGGTAGAACATTAGAACAATCTAGATGAGAACAGGCCATTCAGCCCAACAAAGCTCGCCAGTCCTATCCACTTATTTATTCCAAAAAAACATCAAGTTGAGTTTTGAATGTCCCTAAAGTCTTACTGTCTACCACACTACTTGGTACCTTATTCCAAGTGTCTATTGTTCTTTGTGTAAAGAAAAACTTCCTAAAGTTTGTGCGAAATTTACCCTTAACATGTTTCCAACTTTGTCCCTGTGTTCTTGATGAACTCATTTTAAAATAACAGTCTTGATCCACTGTACTAATTCCCTTCAAAATTTTAAACATTTCAATCATGTCACCTCTTAATCTTCTTTTGCTTAAACTGTATAGGCTCAGCTCTTTTTATCTTTCCTCATAATCCAACCCCTATAGCCCTGGAATCAGCCTAGTCCTTCTTCTATGGACCTTTTCTAATGCTGATATGTCCTTTATGTAGCCTGGAGACCAAAGCTGCACACAGTACTCCAGGTGAGGCCTCACTAGTGCTTTGTAAAGGTTGAGCAGTACCTCCTTGGACTTGTACTCCATACATAGAGCTATATAACCTAATATTCTTTATACCTTCCTTCTGAATACTGTCTGGAAATCGATAGCTTAGAGTCCACTACGACTCCTAAATCGATTTTACGACCGCCCATTGTGTATTCAAACCTAACATTTTTACTTCCTACGTGTAATATATTACATTTACTGACATTAAATTTCATCTGCCACAAATCTGCACATGTATGCTATCCAAGTCCTTCTGTGATGATATAACAGATTCCAAATTATCTGCTAATCCACCTATCTTGGTATCATCTGCAAACTTAACCAGCTTGTTACTTATATTCCTATCTAAATCATTTCTATATATTAAAAATAGCATTGGCCCTAGCACTGCCCCCTGTGGAACACCACCACCACTACCCTGGGGGCTAGTTCGGCTTTTTACTTGTTCACAGCTGTTGCCTGTGCTATTCCTTTTACAGATGGCGGACCAGTCTATGTGAGGTGTGACTAGACTTTTTATCCTTACCTTTTTCCATTGCAAATGGACCATCTCAGAACCTGCAGCACACACACTTGTTCCCAGGTTACCTCCACAATACCCAGCACTGACAATTCCTAAGCATTTTCTTTTACAGAAAAAATAAACAAATGTGAAGTTCCCTGTTGCCACCCTGCCCGGGATTGGTTCCTGCCTTGTGCCCTGTGTTGGCTGGGATTGGCTCCAGCAGACCCCCGTGACCCTGTGTTCAGATTCAGCGGGTTGGAAAATGGATGGATGGATGGATGGATGAAGTTCCCTGTTACCAGCAGCCACCAACTAGAATGCTACAAACAAAGAAACTGGAGTTAATTTAGAAATTGGTATTGCATAACTTTAACATTTGCCGGCTGAATGTCTCATGACCAGTGGTATCTCACCTTGCTTGACACCAAATTGGGAAGAAACAAATGCTTCACTCATAGGAATATACACTGATCTTCCACAATATTCATACCACTAACAGGTGAAGTGATCAACACCGATATCATCTTTACAATGTCACCTATCAAAGGGTGGATTATATTAGATAGCAAGCAAACAGTTAATTCTTAAAGGGGATGTGTTGAGAGCATGAAACATGGGCTAGCATAAGAATCCGAGCAACTTTAACAAGAGACAAATTGTGACGGCTACATGAGTGGGTCAGAGTATCTCCAAAACGGCAGATCTTGTGGGGTGTTTCTGGTCTGTAGTGGTTAGTACCTACCAGAAATGGTGCAAAGAAGGACAACTGGTGAAAGGGTCATGGGCACCTAAGGCTCGTTGATGTGTGTGGGGAGCAAAGGTTAACCTGTCTTGTCTGATCTCACAGAAGAGCTACTTGCAAAAATTGCTGCAAACCCTAATGTCGGACATAAGAGAAACATGTCAAAGCACACAGTGCATCACAGCTGTTGCATATTGGGCTCCATAACCAGAGACTAGTCAGAGTGCCTATGCTGATTCTGTCCACTGCTGAAAGTGCCTACATTGGATACATGAGCATCAGAACTGGACCACACACCAATGGAAGAAGGTGGCCTAGTCTGATGAATCATTGTTTCTATTAGATCATGTGGACAGCCAGGTTTATATACATTGTTTACCTCTGGAAGTGATGGCAGCTAGAATGCACTATGGGAAGAAAACAAGACGGTGAAGGCAATGTGATGTGTTGGGCAATGTTTTGCTGGGAAACCTTGGGTTCTCACATTCACATAGATGTTTCTTTGAGACATACCAGCTACCTAAAAATTGTTGCAGACAAGTACACCCCTTTATGACAATGGTATTCCTCGATGGCAGTGGCCTCTTCACCAAGATAATGTGCTCTGTCACACTGCAAAAATTGTTCAGGAATGGTTTGAGGAACATGAGAAAGAGATCAAGGTGTTGACTTGGCCTCCCAATTCCCCAGATCTCAGTCCGATCAAGCATCTGTGAAGTGTGCTGGAAAAACAATTATGATCCATCAAGGCCCTACCTCACAACTTACAGGGCTTAAAGGATCTACTGCTAATGATTTGATACCAGATGCCACACCTTCAAAGGTCTTGTGGAGTGCTGGATGGGTCACACCTGTATCGGAGACATGAGAGGGGCCTACACAATATTAAGCAGGTGGTTTTAATGCCATGGCTGATTGGTGTAAGAACATAAGAAATTTGAAAAAATAAGAGGAGACGATTCAGAACAGTGGGCGGCACGGTGGCTCAGTGGGTAGCGCTGCTGCCTCGCAGTTGGGAGACCTGGGGACCTGGGTTCGCTTCCCGGGTCCTCCCTGCGTGGAGTTTGCATGTTCTCCCCGTGTCTGCGTGGGTTTCCTCCGGGCGCTCTGGTTTCCTCCCACAGTCCAAAGACATGCAGGTTAGGTGGATTGGCGATTCTAAAATTGGCCCTAGTATGTGCTTGGTGTGTGGGTGTGTTTGTGTGTGTCCTGCAGTGGGTTGGCACCCTGCCTGGGATTGGTTCCTGCCTTGTGCCCTGTGTTGGCTGGGATTGGCTCCAGCGGACCCCCGTGACCCTGTGTTCGGATTCAGCGGGTTGGATAATGGATGAATGGATGGATTCAGAGCATTAAGCTTGTTTGTTTAGCTAATAGCTACAATTTCCCACTATTTTTAATGGTTGTCAAGATTTTTGCTTTAACCGCATGTCTTGGTAGTTTTTTTCCAGATTTCCTCAACTCTTTGTGTAAAGAGGGCCTTTCTGGCTTCACTTTTAAATGTGCTTTCCCTTAATTTCCACTGATGTCCTCAAGTACATGATTTACCCTGAAGCTGAGAGAATGTTGTTGGATCTACTTTATCAATGGCTTTGAGGATTTTAAATACCTGGATTAGGCCCCCACGCAGTCTCCTTTACTCGAAACTAAGCAGTTTAACTCTCCCAGTCTGTCAAAGTATGACATGTCCTTAAGTCCTTAGTTGTAATTGGTTGCTCTCATTGTGTGAATATGAAAAAGTTGCCATCCCTTTTACTACTAGAAATAATAAATAGAAAATGTCAGGAGATTCAAATATTATGGATGTATGAATCATATTTTGGGATTGTTATGGGTGGTCTTTTATAGTTCAATCTATGATAGCCAATGACAGGTCCTGCTCTTATATACCATACCATCATTATTACACTTTGGTCCCTTTTATTGCAGAACTTGCCCCACATTTGTAAAATTTATATTACATTTACTTATTTGTCTGACACCTTTATCCAAAGCGACTTACAACATTTGAGATACAATTGGTTACATTTCTTTTTTTTTTTCCAATTAGAGCACAGATGGGTAAAGTGATTTGCTCAGGGGCACACAGTATCAATAGCGGGATTTGAACCCACAGCCTCAGGGTCTGATGTCCAAATCCTTAACCACTATGCCACACAGCCTGTAAAAGGTAATTTTTTTTTTTACAGAATTTTGCAATTTTCCTTCCTCTTTTACAATGCAATAGTAATGTTTCTCTTTTCTAATGTTTCTTTTTCTAATTATCTGTCCTTTCTCTAACTATTTTTCTTTGTAGCTATTACAGCAATCCCTATTATATCTAATTATATTTGCTTTTCTTTTATCAAGGTGTATTTTTTAGAGTCTCATAACACCACCTTTTTTAATCTAGCTATTTTTAGTTATTTGGAAACAGGCACAAACAATAAGTGTTGACTGATTCTCTTGCATCCTTTCTTGAAGCATGAAGGTGAAATGAGAGGCACACATTTCTAATAGATGAGAGGCGCATAAGAATCAGCAACTGACAGCATCTTTCCCTTCCAAAGTTATTCCTGAAAAAGGTCTGTTAAAGAGACTGGAGACCTGTTTGGGGCTGGCTACAGAATGAAAGGAACAGATACATTCACAACTTTAATATAGAGATGAGTTGCTTGTGATAATGACATGTGAGCTGAAAAGTTGATGATTTTCAGAGCTAAAGTTTGAATCCTCCATGGATGGGATATAAAAAAAAACCACAATGCTGTTACAAATTCATACCCTTGGTCACATCTACAAGAATTTTTTCTATACCTTTAAGTTATAGTGTTAATTTACATAATCTTTGCAAAACCATAGCAAGCAATTCAATTGTAATTTTCCACAATTGTCTGTGAGTAGCTACAACAAAACCAAACTGGTCTGATTTTATTGTTTTCATTGGCTTGCAGAGGAATATTAACAGCCAACGCAAAACCACTTGAGAACTCCTTCCATAAATTGAAAACACATGATTAATAAAAATTTCAGATCAGATGAACAGTTTTTAGAAACAGTTTTACCATTCATGCACTATGTACTGTTCACCATAAAACACACATCTTCTCCTTTGATTTTACCTAATGGTCTAATCTTCACAATTTGGTTATTCTTAGTTGAATCATTGCTCACGTGTTTAAACGGGTTTGTCTGTCATAATTAACAATAATCATATATGACTGCATAAAAAGCAAAAATAAAATTACATACAAAAACACAGATGTCAGCAAAGAGAAACATGCAACATGTCACAACTTTCTGGTGCCACAAGTCATTTATGAGTCAACCATAAGTCAAAATGGTGGCATGATGTTCCAATTTATGGAAACATTTTCAAAAATCTTTCCATGCAGTGGCCAGAAGCAAATCTCTTTTGGTAGTTAGGATTTTTGACAGCGATTTCTAAGTTATATATTTGGATTGATGTCCTAGTATGGAACCTGTATTTTTCTTTCTCCTAGCCCATACCGGATTGTATTTTTGGTTTGCCACTTTTCATCTTGGAGAACAGCTGTAGCCATAAGATAAGGCATAAGACCTCCTTCTCATATATCTATACATATTAATAAAAGGCAAAGCCCTCACTGACTCACTGACTGACTGACTGACTGACTGACTCATCACTAATTCTCCAACTTCCCTTGTAGGTGGAAGGCTGAAATTTGGCAGGCTCATTCCTTACAGCTTACTTACAAAACTTAGGCAGGTTTCATTTCGAAATTCTACGCGTAATGGTCATAACTGGAACATGTTTTTTGTCCATATACTCTAATGGAGGAGGCGGAGTCACGTATTGCGTCATCACGCCTCCTACGTAATCACGTGAACTAAAAACAAGGAAGAGATTTACAGCACGAGTCAAACGCGGGAACGAAGGTAAATGACGTTAATTTTTGACTGTCTTTTAATACTGTGTAAGCATACATATTAACACATGTGCAATTAAACGTGTGCATTTACGGGATGATTTCTCAGGCTTAAAAGCTCGCCTTTTATCAAACGCGGGAACAAAGGTAAATGACGTTGTTCACTGTCTTTTAATATTGTGTAACCATACATATTAACACATGTGCAATTAAACGCATTTATGGGGTGATTTCTCAGGCTTAAAAGCTCGCCTTTTACTAAAAAGGTAAATGCAAAACTATTTTCAATCATTCTATGATCTGCTTCTCACAACTGAAGGCACCGTGGCTGATGTTACGTCACTTGCTGTCCAACCATAAGCGTTACCTGGTAGGTAACCAGCCACTCACTATACTCCCTTACGGGAATCGAACCTCTGAGGTTTTCTTTTGTTCTTAATTAAAATTTAAAAGCAATACTTCACCGCTGCTAAGCCCCTCTAGCGCTGACGTCTGAGGTTCGATTACCGTAAGCAAGTGCAGTGAGTGTGTAATTACATTCACGGCATTCGTAGTCTGATTCACAATCTGATTGTATGGGTGGTTACCTACCAGGTAACGCTTATACTTGGCCACCAAGTCAGGTCGAAGTGATCACTCGAGTGAAGGCAGCTTCACAAAAAAACAGATCCTTAACAAACTGTTATTAGTATATTTTCCCTCAATTTAAAAAGGTTTTATTTTCTTCTTAATAAAAATTTAAAAGCGGTACTTCGCCGGTGCGAAGCGCGTGGATTTGACCGACTGACACATACAGACATATTAATGAGTGCAGGTACTTCGGAAAGAAAGCACCGTGTAAACCTAAAGTTTAAATTAAGTTCATAGACCTACAAAAGGTTGCCATTCATTTGAGGCAAGATTGCTTTTCTTCTGTACAACTATACGTTGCATTCTCAAGAGTGTGCTTGCACGGCTTCGGATATAGATATATATATATATATATGTATGTATGTCTATATATAAATATGTAAGCTTATAAGTACTGCCTTACTTCTCTTTAAGAAAGGAAGATGTAATGATACTTGATTTAAACGATTCCATGTCTTCCTGGGTTTGCTTAGCTTATTGTCAATATCTTTGCACATTTTTTTAAGACTTATTGACTGAAACGGGCTTTCACGAAAAAAGTTAGGGCTTTGCTACAGGATACACCCTCCACAAGTTAAGCAAGTAAAAATAAAATATATATTTCTGTTTTATTTAAACCTTATAAGTTCGTATGCATAGCCCCATTTGGCTGTTTAATTTTTTTTTTCTTTCTTCAGTAGTATTTAATCTCCTTAAAGAAAAAGAACATATCCATTTTACTTTTTTTGTATCTCTTTAGTAATATTTTAGTGTAAAAGGATAACCAGTGTTTAAACCTTTTATGTTACTTTATACATTTATTTTACACAATGTTGAAAAATTAATAAGAAAGCTACATATTTGGGCAGCTGCTGCTTTAATTTTCAATGAAATGAAAAAAGCTCTCCAAGAGAAAACGTCAATGAAGAAGAAACAGTTTGCACTATCTAAAAATGACAAACCCTCATTTATAAAAGTTTGCTGCAGATGACTTAACTGAAAATAAATGAATAGTTCCTATGTGTATAATACATATTTATCTATTTTACTTATGCCTTTATTCCAGCAACTTACAACATCTGAGGTACAATTTGTTACATTACTTTTGTTTTTTGCAGCACAGGCAGGTGAAGTGACTTCCTCAGGGTCACACAGTGGTGTCAGTACCACGATTTGAACTAACAAGCTCCGGGTTTACTGAAATATTACTGAAGAAAGAAAAAAAACGAAAACGGGCAAATAGGGCTATGCATACAGCTGTCCATCCATCCATTATCCAACCCGCTATATCCTAAATACAGGAGCCAATAAGTAGATATGTATATATACAGTATGTATATATATATATATATATATATATATATATATATATATATATATATATATATATATATATATATGTGTGAATGTATGTATGTATGTATATATGTATGTCTATATTTATATATATATATGTAGATATGTAAATTTGTATATGTATATATATGTATATATACGTATGTATATGTAGATATGTGTATATGTAGATATGTATATATATGTATATATGTTTATGTATATATATAGTTACATAACCTCTGTAACACACTACTTCTCCGCTGCGAAGCGCGGGTATTTTGATATATATATATATATATATATATATATATATATATATATATATATGACAGCAACACTCATAACAATGACAACACAATTACATTGACAATCATGTTACGTTATTTTTAAAATGTTTCCTTTTTTTTTTCATAACCTCTTTAACACACTACTTCTCCGCTGCAAAGCGCGGGTATTTTGCTAGTATATATATATGTGTCAATGTATTTTTGTATGTATGTCTAGATATATATATATATGTAGATATGTATATATATGTGTATATATATGTAGATATGTGTATATATGTAGATATGTAAATATATATGTATATATATGTGTCTGTGTGTGTGTATATATATATATATATATATATATATATATATATATATATATATATATATATATATCTGTGTGTATGTATGTATGTGTGTATATATTTGTATGTGTGTGTATATGTAGATATGTATATATATGTTTATGTGTGTGTATGTGTGTGTGTATAGCAACACTCATAACAATGACAACACAATTACATTGACAATCATGTTACGTATATATATATCTGTGTGTGTATGTATGTATGTATGTGTGTGTATGTGTATCTATGTATGTGTATATGTATATATGTATATGTGTGTGTGTATGTATGTGTGTATATATATGTTGATATATGTATATATATATGTAGATATGTGTATATGTAGATATGTATATATATGTTTATGTGTGTGTATGTGTGTGTGTATAGCAACACTCATAACAATGACAACACAATTACATTGACAATCATGTTACGTTATTTTTAAAATGTTTGCTTTTCTTTTTCATAACCTCTTTAACACACTACTTCTCCGCTGCGAAGCGCGGGTATTTTCTAGTATATATATATATATATATATATAAGCAATAACTATTAAACACAAGGAAAAGGACTGAATGTAACTCAAGAGTTAACGAAAGTAATTTTAAACTGAAAGCGCATGAGGTCTTTGTCTCATCTTAGAGAAAATACCAAAGTCATTTTGCAAGGTTAGAATGAGGTAAATGAATAACAAACACCTTTCTAGAAAATGGGGATACACTGATGGGAAAGCCAATACACCCTCTTGTGAAGCTGTGCTAAGGTCAATAGGAGAATCTGCAAAAACCCCTCTTAAAGACGCGGCGTTCAGAATAATGGGAGAATTGACAACAGTAAGGAATTACTGGTGGCAGTGTTTGATTGGAAGAGGTAATAAAGTTCTGCATATTAAAAGTCAGATGACATGATGTATTAGATAAGGTGATGTTATTAGAAAAAAAGTTTAAAAAGGAGATGAATTGTTTAATTGATTGCTCACTCCAAGAATAACTCTGTGCAAAGAAAGAAATGTTCTACATTCTCATCTGGGCTCCATGACGTACTTCTTTGAAAATGGAGGAAAGTTTTCACTACAACACTCCCAGCCTAGCTGAGAGTTGTTGTTAAAGACACAACACCCATACACTGCCTATAAAAGCACTCACCCATTGGAAGTTTTTACATTTTATTTTTTTATACATCATTGAATCCCAATATATTTATTTTGGCTTTTTTCACATTGATCAACAGAGAAAGACTCTTTAATGTCTGATTGAAAACAGATCCCTGCAAAGCACAAAATAATTAATCGCTTAAGTATTCACCCTTGCTAATATGACACTCCTAATCATCACTGGTGCTGTCAACTGGTTTTAGAAGTTTCATCATTATTTCAAGAGGTCTCAATAGAGTGTAGTATAAATGTGCCTTATTTGGAAGGTGAGTCAGTAATCTACACAATGAAAACAAAATAAGAACACTCCAAACAATTACATGAAAAGGTGATTGAAAAGCACAAGTCAGTTGACAAAAAATATCCAAGTGACTTAATATCCCTTGGAGTCCAGTTACATCAAATTAACAAATGGAAAGAGAATGACACAAATGTAGACATGGATAGAGCAGGTCTACCACAAAAACTGAACCATTGTGAAAGAAGAAGAGCAGTGAAGGATGCACCTAATAGATGTTTGATAACTCTGAAGGAGTTACAGGTCACTGGGGCTCAGATAAGAGGAACTGTGCAGACAACAACTTTTGCCTGGGTGCTTCTCCAGTCACAGCTTTATAGAATGGCAGTAATAAGAAAGCTTGGTTAAAACATTAGCAATAGTTTACCAGAAGGCACATGGGAACGCTTTGAAATTAGATAGAAGAAGAAGGTTTTATGTTCTGATGAGGCCAAAATCGAGCCTTATGGCCATTAGTCTAAATGACATATTTGGCATAAGCTAAACATTGCACATTATAAAAACAAACCATCCCAACCATGAAGAATGGTGGCAGCAGCATGATGTTGTAAGGACGTTTCTCTGCAGCAGGCCCTAGAAGGCTTGTGAGGGTAGGTGGTAAAATGAATGCAACAAAATACAGGGAATCCTGGAGGAAAACCTGATGCTGCCTGCCAAAAATATGTGCCTTTTGAGTAGATTTGTTTCCCAGCAAGTCAGATTTCAATCTAACTAAGAATTTGTGACTGGTCTTGAAAAAGCCTCTTCACGAATGATCCTCATGCAACCACAGAGTGCTGGACCGTTTTTTTAAAGAAGATTGGGGAGTGGGTTTGGGTGGGATTGCAGTGTACAGGAGAGCAAAGCTGAAAAAGGTCTGTGTACACGAACTCAAGGCTGCAATGACATCTACTAAATACTGACTTGAAGGGGCATCAATTATTTTGTGTTTATTATTTCTAATTTATTTAGATCACTTTGCAGAGTTCTGTTTCCACTTTGCCATTAAAGAGTCTTTTCCTGTTGGTCAATCCTCTCTGATTCAATGTTGTTTAACAATAAAATGTGTAACTTCCAAGAAGACGAATACTTTTTGTAGACTCTGTAACTCACCTGAAGAGGTGGAGAGAAGAGTAACAACTGTGTGCCTGCTATATTTAAATCCTGAATATTCTCCAACAATGGACTGGAAGAAAGTTTTTGAATAAATATAATTAAGAAATATGCTGAGGATAAGTCATTAATCTGCCATAAGGGAAATGTAAGAAATAACTTTGTTAAACCTGTCTAAAGACTACAATGTTTAATATACAGTAAGTAACAATGACAGTATATGCCTTATCAAGCTCCTTGGGGTGCTCTGTTTTAATCATCCATTTATTTGCTGTTAATTTTAGTTATAATGCTCCTTTTAGTTGTGCTTTGGCAACCTTCTATGCAGTTTGATCACTCAGTTGTTATCTAGAAAGATGCTTCATGTGTTTTGCAATATGTGCTTATTTGTTTAGTTTCATTATTTTTCATTTTTTTCTCCTTTATACTAGCTTTATTAACGTCCTGTTTTTCTTTTTATAAAAATATGATTGCAACTGAAGTGTATCTATTTTTTATTCTTTTTAACTTCTAATTTTATTCTTAGGCGGCTTTACAAAGAGTGTTTATGATAATTAGTATGCATTCTTATTTGCAACTCATTAGTCACTGTTCTGGGTGTACCACGCTTCACTGGATGTCAGAGGACAGGGACTCTAAAGTGTTTGATCTGCAACTCATTTGGGGAGGCAACATGGGGAGATGAAGTGAGAGAGAGAGAGAGCGCTGTAGATATTTCATTCTGTTCTCTTATTGTCATTTTGGAACTCAGCTGAATGAGGTATTGATGGCAGCTCCTGGCAGTGAGAAATACAGGACTTTTCTAAAAGGAAAAAAAAAACAACGAAGATATATCATTTCTTTTTGAATTCTTAAAAAAAAAACTGTAGAATTTGGACCATTAATTAAAAAATTGGAAACATTAAAGGTCTATAAACACTAGGAAGAAAGTGCTGAGGTTTATAATCTTATAGCCTATTCCTTTAAAATAGAGTTGTTTTTTAAGTTTCCAAATGAGACAGGGTGAAGAGAAGAAGTAAAAAAAAACTCCAGTTAAGCTGTAGAAAAAATCTGTAAGGGTTCCAATGTCAAAAGTTCCAAGGTTAAAAGACCACCCAGTCCCCACATGGCATTCTAACTAACATTAACGTTCTTAAGTAAATCTTCACATTATTTTATTTTTTCTTAGGCTTCGTCTTACAGGACTCAACACAGCGGGTCACATGGCAGGTTGGGGTTTCCGCTTTCATTCAAAAATCACATGCGGCTTGCACAGGACTTTGATCAGATGGTGGTGGAACAAAACGGTGCCGCAGGAAAACTGGGGAAGGAAACAGAGAAAAGTAAAGATTAACAAAGATTGCAGGTTCATTAACGAGTATGATACATCTATTCATACCAAGTTTATTAAGGAGAGAGCTAAATGTAGCTAAAAAGCTATATTAAAAAAGTGGGTTTCGAGGAGTTTTTTTAAAGTGATCCATGGTGTTAGCCTTGCGTATCTTTACTGGTAAAATATTCCAGATTTTTGGTGCATAAAAGTAAAAGGCTGTCTCACCACCTCTTGTATGTGTTGTTCTTGGAATAATAATCAGACCAGTATTAAAAGATCTAAGGTTATAACTTGTAATGCAGGGGAACAGCAACTCCAAAATATAGGAAGGAGCAAGATTATTTTAGGCATTATAACCATTAGTAGTATCCATCCATTTTCCAACCCGCTGAATCTGAACACAGGGTCACGGGGGTCTGCTGGAGCCAATCCCAGCCAACACAGGGCACAAGGCAGGAACTAATCCCGGGCAGGGTGCCAACCCACCACAGGATGCACACAAACAAACCCACACACCAAGAACACACTAGGGCCAATTTAGAATCACCAATGCACCTAACCTGCATGTCTTTGGACTACAGTGTCACTAATATTTATGTACCAAATTTCAATGATGGAAAATTAAAATTTTTGTGTTGATTCTAAGGATGAGCTCAAATGGGCTCATAATGGCAGGAATCTTTTATTGTGTATTACACACTGCTTTAGATCATCATCAACTGTGATATTTCAAAATGCCACAACAATTTCATGTTTAATTAACACCATAACCTCTCATACACATGAAGATTTCTCTACCCATATAGGAGACAATAGTCCTTTTTTGATGGTACATCATGCTTACTCAAAAATGGATTGTTTTTTATTAATAATAATCAACTGCATTCTTCTAAGTCTTCTAAGTATGATGCCATTATTATTTCAGATCATGCATCTCATACTTTGGAAGTTAAATTATTTTGCTTTGCTAATTTAACTCACCATTGGCAATTAAACCCATTAATACTAGCGAGCAAAGGCTTTATTATATTTATTTCTACACAAATTGAAATATTTATAGAAAGTAAATGATCATTAGAAATATCTGAGGAACCGTACTGGGGAACATTTAAATTGGACCTAAGGGGACAAATTATTTTTATGCTTTTCATAAAAATAAATTGCAAAATACAAGGAAATCAAAACTAATTAGTCAATTTTCTAAAACTGACCAAGAATATGCAAATGTGTCTAATAATATGCTCTTTAAAAAAGATTGTCAGTTCAAACAGAATTTAATCTCTTGACTACAAGAGAAATAGAGCAGCTGAATTTTAAGCCACATCATTCTTACTATGAGTATGTAGAAAAGGTCAATAAGACAAACAGCTCAACAAATACATAAAAAGAGGTTTGCATTAATGACACTGTTAGAGGAGTTTTTGAACACAAAGAAATAATTAACATCTTTAAGAAATATTATAAAACATTATTTACATTACAGTTAAAGCTTATGTTAATGAATTTCTCAATAAAATACAGAACTGTCACAAGTTAAAAAAAATGCTCATAGAAGAACTGGACCCACCACTGAGGTTCATGGCAATCCAGGGTGCTATAAATTGTTTACAAGGAGAGAAAACTCCATTAATGTCAGGTATACTTAAGGAGGCTTTTGAAGATAATAATTTAACAAACAGAGGAATTAATTACTGTTTTTTTCAAAGAAAATCCTCATGAATGTGCATCTTGTAGACTAATGGGAAGTTAAACTAACCTGGAGGATAAATTTGTGGTCTCTAACAACATTCCTCAGACTGAAGAAGCTGCTTGGGTGAGCAGTGAAACATATCTACCTAACAAGAAAGAAGTCCAGTTACCATGACTCAACTACCAGATAATTTCATCTGGATGACTGAGAATCTTCATAGATTTATTGACTAATCTTGTTACTGAATGCTGACTGAAGATCCTTATTACAGAATTTTTCAAAGGCATAAAGAAAGTCCACAATTCAAGATAAAACATCTGTTGTTGAACCAGTGATGATGCGCGATATAGTATGTACCCCTAAAGTATCTGGACTTCAGAGGCTCTATTATCTCTAGTTGCAGAAAAAAATACTTTTGATAGAAGGAAATAGAAATATCTTTTTACTGTTCAGTAAAAATTTGAGTTTGGGCCCAATATAGGAGCTTGGATCAATTGACTATGTCACAAACCAGAAGCCTCTGTTCATGTAATCAATATGAATCCTATTTTACATTCAAGCATGGAACCAGATAGAGCTGTTCATTGTCGCCAATAGTATTTGGAATTTCTATTGAACCCCTTGCTATCTATCTTAAGAAACAAAAGATGGTAAGATAAAGAATTGAACAAAAGCAGCTTTCTGTGCTGATGTGGTGCTTTTCATCATAAATTATTTTTTGCATTAAACATGCTGAATGAATTTTACACAATTTCATTGTTCAAAATTAATTTAAATAAAATGGCTCCCTTTTCTAAGTCAACTTGTTTGCACAGCATGCTAAATTAGATCACTGTTTGATCATTGCTTCAGTACAGTTTGAATATCTTGAAACTACTGATACAAAACATTTTTATGACTTTTTTCAGAGTTAATTTCTGCAATATTATAAACAATATCAGTGATCATCTGTCCAACTTTCTTTAGCCTGAAGAATTAATGTTTTGAATATTGAATGAATGTTTTTCCAAGAGTTTTATTTCTCTTCCAGAATATTGTGAGATTTTTGAGTTCTTTGGAGAACCTCTCCAACTGTGCTGCATGCTGAAACGTGGTTAATGCGTCTGTTGAGGGTTGTTTGTCTGTCACAGCGGCAACCACAGGTTTACAGTGCCACTGAGGCAACTGCAAGATCGCAGCCACCCCATGTAACACGTCGGTCACCCAATGGTTAATGCTGGGAACATTTTAACCCGGCCACTGACTTGGGGCCTCATGTACAGTGGTGTGAAAAACTATTTGCCCCCTTCCTGATTTCTTATTCTTTTGCATGTTTGTCACACAAAATGTTTCTGATCATCAAACACATTTATCCATTAGTCAAATATAACACAAGTAAACACAAAATGCAGTTTGTAAATGGTGGTTTTTATTATTTAGGGAGAAAAAAAAATCCAAACCTACATGGCCCTGTGTGAAAAAGTAATTGCCCCCTGAACCTAATAACTGGTTGGGCCACCCTTAGCAGCAATAACTGCAATCAAGCGTTTGCGATAACTTGCAATGAGTCTTTTACAGCGCTCTGGAGGAATTTTGGCCCACTCATCTTTGCAAAATTGTTGTAATTCAGCTTTATTTGAGGGTTTTCTAGCATGAACCGCCTTTTTAAGGTCATGCCATAGCATCTCAATTGGATTCAGGTCAGGACTTTGACTAGGCCACTCCAAAGTCTTCATTTTGTTTTTCTTCAGCCATTCAGAGGTGGATTTGCTGGTGTGTTTTGGGTCATTGTCCTGTTGCAGCACCCAAGATCGCTTCAGCTTGAGTTAACGAACAGATGGCCGGACATTCTCCTTCAGGATTTTTTTGGTAGACAGTAGAATTCATGGTTCCATCTATCACAGCAAGCCTTCCAGGTCCTGAAGCAGCAAAACAACCCCAGACCATCACACTACCACCACCATATTTTACTGTTGGTATGATGTTCTTTTTCTGAAATGCTGTGTTCCTTTTACGCCAGATGTAATGGGACATTTGCCTTCCAAAAAGTTCAACTTTTGTCTCATCAGTCCACAAGGTATTTTCCCAAAAGTCTTGGCAATCATTGAGATGTTTCTTAGCAAAATTGAGACGAGCCCTAATGTTCTTTTTGCTTAACAGTGGTTTGCGTCTTGGAAATCTGCCATGCAGGCCGTTTTTGCCCAGTCTCTTTCTTATGGTGGAGTCGTGAACACTGACCTTAATTGAGGCAAGTGAGGCCTGCAGTTCTTTAGATGTTGTCCTGGGGTCTTTTGTGAGCTCTCGGATGAGTCGTCTCTGCGCTCTTGGGGTAATTTTGGTCGGCCGGCCACTCCTGGGAAGGTTCACCACTGTTCCATGTTTTTGCCATTTGTGGATAATGGCTCTCACTGTGGTTCGCTGGAGTCCCAAAGCTTTAGAAATGGCTTTATAGCCTTTACCAGACTGATAGATCTCAATTACTTCTGTTCTCATTTGTTCCTGAATTTCTTTGGATCTTGGCATGATGTCTAGCTTTTGAGGTGCTTTTGGTCTACTTCTCTGTGTCAGGCAGCTCCTATTTAAGTGATTTCTTGATTGAAACAGGTGTGGCAGTAATCAGGCCTGGGGGGTGGCTACGGAAATTGAACTCAGGTGTGATACACCACAGTTAGGTTATTTTTTAACAAGGGGGCAATTACTTTTTCACACAGGGCCATGTAGGTTTGGATTTTTTTTCTCCCTAAATAATAAAAACCATCATTTAAAAACTGCATTTTGTGTTTACTTGTGTCATATTTGACTAATGGTTAAATGTGTTTGATGATCAGAAACATTTTGTGTGACAAACATGCAAAAGAATAAGAAATCAGGAAGGGGGCAAATAGTTTTTCACACCACTGTATATACAGTGCATACGCCCATTTCTATGCTCACATTGTCATGTATAAAAACTAAACTTGCCATAAAGCGACGTCATGTGTTCATGGCAACTCCCCCACCTTAAGTACACATGTTTCAGCTCGGTTTTGCAAACTGGCGGCACCCAGTGTCAAAGCAGTGCTCCTGTTCCTGTGTGGTTTCCCTTTCTTTTCTAGATTCACATCCATGATGCTGGCTTTATCAAATGTACTGAAATTCACCGCATATCGTTATTCATAAAGTATAGTTTTCATCAGTATGTGTAAAGTATGGAATAGGAAATCTAAAAATAGTTAATCTAAAAATTACATACTCACGCTCACATTATTTTGATGGAAAACATTTCTTTATTTGTCAAATAGTTTTGGGTTTGCACTTTCCTCCTACATCTTTAATGCAATTATTCTGTTTGATACCAGATGGGATCAAATTTATCCATAATACAGTGAGTGAAAAAGATTTTAAGTGATTTATATTTGTAATCAATTTAAACCACTTTGCAGAGGTCTTTTTACACTCTGACATTGGTCAGAGTGGAGATAGTGAATCAGGAAGTGCAACAGATTAGGAAGGAGGAAGTAAGGACAGCTATGAAGAGGATGAAAAATGGAAAGGCTGTTGGTCCAGATGACATATCTATGGAAGCATGGAAGTGTTTAGGAGAGATGGCAGTGGAGTTTTTAACCAGATTGTTTAATGGAATCTTGGAAAGTGAGAGGATGCCTGAGGAGTGGAGAAGAAATGTACTGGTGCCGATATTTAAGAATAAGGGGGATGTGCAAGACTGCAGTAACTATAGGGGAATACAATTGATGAGCCACAGCATGAAGTTATGGGAAAGAGTAGTGTAAGATAGGTTAAGATGTGAGGTGATGATTAGTGAGCAGCAGTATGGTTTCATGCCAAGAAAGAGCACCACAGATGCAATGTTTGCTCTGAGGATGTTGATGGAGATGTTTAGAGAAGGCCAGAAGGAGTTGCATTGCGTCTTTGTGGACCTGGAGAAAGCATATGACAGGGTGCCTCAAGAGGAGCTGTGGTGTTATATGAGGAAGTCAGGAGTAGCAGAGAAGTGCTTATTGAGTTGTACAGGATATGTACGAGGGAAGTGTGACAGTGGTGAGGTCTGCGGTAGGAGTGACGGATGCATTCAAGTTGGAGGTGGGATTACATCAGGGATCGGCTCTGAGCCCTTTCTTATGTGCAATGGTGATGGACAGGTTGACAGACAAGATTAGACAGGAGTCCCCGTAGACTATGATGTTTGCTGATGACATTGTGATCTGTAGCGATAGTAGGGAGCAGGTTGAGGAGACCCTGGAGAGGTGGATATATGGTCTAGAGAGGAGAGGAATGAAGGTCAGTAGGAACAAGACAGAGTACATGTGTGCAAATGAGGGGGAGGTCAGTGGAATGGTGAAGATGCAAAGAGTAGAATTGGTGAAGGTGGATGAGTTTAAATACTTGGGATCAACAGTACAGAGTAATGGTGATTGTGGAAGAGAGGTAAAAAGGAAAGTGCAAGCAGGGTGGAATGAGTGGAGAAGAGTGTCAGGAGTAATTTGTGACAGACGGGTATCAGCAAGAGTGAAAGGTCTACAGGACAGTAGTGAGACCAGCTATGTTAAATGGGTTGGAGACAGTGGCACTGACCAGAAAGCAGAAGACAGAGCTGGAGGTAGCAGATTTAAAGATGCTAAGATTCGCACTGGGTGTGACGAGGATGGATAGGATTAGAAATGAGTACATTAGACGGTCAGCTCAAGTTGGACAGTTGGGAGACAAAGTCAGAGAGGCAAGATTGCGTTGGTTTGGACATGTGCAGAGGAGATATGCAGGGTATATTGGGAGAAGGATGCTAAGGATAGAGCTGCCAGGGAAGAGGAAAAGAGGAAGGCCTAAGCGAAGGTTTATGGATGTGGTGAGAGAGGACATGCAGGTGATGGGTGTAACAGAGCAAGATGCAGAGGACAGAAAGATATGGAAGAAGATGACCCGCTGTGGCAACCCCTAACGGGAGCAGCCGAAAGAAGAAGAAGACTTAAAGAACAGGGGTGGGTATTAAGAGTTAGTTATTTTAAATAGTTAATATTAATGTTTCATTGACTTTTTCTCTGATTAAATTGTATTTTTACTTATTATAATTTGATCTTTATCCTGACTGTGCCCCAGGTTTTTGCACTTTCACTTGTTGACTTCAACACTCCTTACCAACAATAGAGAACCTCACAAAGGCATCCTTTTTGGCCCCTAAGATACTCAAGTTATTAAAGGAGTGACAATCAGGCACTCAGCTTGCTAGTTACAACCTGAGAGGGATATTGGCTTCAAGCTTTTACTTGAAAAATACATTTATTTGCCTAATAACCAATAGCAGCAAATATAAGCAATATAAAGAATTACAAAACTTGGGTGGTTCATAAACTATTCATTCATTCCCAGGTGGCATTTTCCAGATAGTCCATTTCCTTATGTTACAGATTATATATCTTTAATTGAAAAACTAGTAGGAATGTTTCTTGCTAGAGAGAGAGAGCTCCTTTCCAGGAGTCCAAGAAAGTATCTATGACCCCTTTTTAAGACGTCCATTTTTTTTGTGTGGAACTGAACAGGACTGTGAGAACAACTCTTTAAAAAAGTCTAATGAAAGGCAGACACTCTCTCTCTTCACAAGCACACACATCTGGCTTTCTTTCTGCTAGCAGAGTGGATAGTTTCTGAAAACACAGAAAATGTTACTAATTCATTATCACCAAGACAAGGTTAATTCCCATAGGAATCAAAAGCTACACCGGCTATATAAAATATTAAAAGGTTGATGCTTCACTTTCTGTGTAAAATACTCTAAATCATTATTTGCCTTTCATCTTCCCAGAATACAGTGCAATTTGGTTCAGCATGACACTTTCAAGCTTAAGCCTCTTACCTGAAATCTGGCAGTTGAAAAGTTGAAAGCCACTCCAATACAGACCCCATGCTATTGTTCAGCCAGGGTCTTTTCCTTGCCTCAAAGATGCCCTTTGTGTGTTCTTTTTGCTCAGACAAACATTCAAACTTTAAAAAAACCTTGAAGTGTAGCAAAGGAAAGTAGAAGAGTTTAGCATTACTGATAGTAACATATTTTATTTATATAACTCCTTTCCCATGCGCAAAGGACTTTACAGAAATTCAAAATGAATAACAGGGAATAAACAACGTTGGACACATAATATTCACATAGAACACTAAATATAGGTCAATACAGAAAACAAAAAGCTTTGAATTATAGTAAAACACAAAAATACAAATACTACAAAAGATCCGTTTTTTTTTAATAAAAGAATAAATTGAGTCAGCTGATCTCATTATTTTAGGGATGTCGTTACAAAGTCTGGGTGCTGCAGAGCTGTGGCCCCGTCACTCACAGAGCACAAGTTAGTTTGGTACACAAAGAGATTGCTAGAATCAGTGGATCTTAGTGGGTGAACAGGAGCACATGATGGAGGAGGTTGCTGATGTAGTCCAGTACAAGGTCATGTAAAGCTTTGTAGGGTAGCAATAGAGGTTTTTAATCAGTCCAGTAAGACACAGGGAGCCGATGAAGGCAGAGCAGGATGAGTGTCCTGTGCTCGCTGTTGCAGGTCTGTGTGAGGACTCCTGCAGCAAGATTCTAAACCAGCTGGAGCTGTGATAAAAGATTAGAAGGGGCTCCTATCAATAGGAAGTTACAGTAGTCATTGCAAGATGTAATACAAGAATGGATAAGCTTTTAAGCACCAAACAAGCAGATGAATGAGCGAACATGGGATTTGTGATGGAGAAAGAAGTAAGGAAGTTTTTTAATGTTATTTATGTTGGCAGAATAAGAAACGGAGGAATCAAAATTAACACCAAGATTCCAAGCAGCAGCAGAAGGTCTGATGTTATCATCACCAAGCAGGATTGAAAAAAGAATTAATTTTCTTGAGATGAAATTTAGTGTCAATTAATATGATTTTGGTTTGTTGCAGTTTAATCCATCCATGTTTTAATTTCACTGGGGCAGGTTGTGATCTGAGAAAGATCTGATAAACTTTCACTTTTAACACTATCTGAGAAACATCTGCTTGAAAATGAAAACCGAGTCCACAATTATGCATAATATGGTTAAGTTGAAGCACGTAGACACAGAACAGCAGAGGGCCGATAGCAGAGCCTTAAGGGACTCTTTGTGTGAATGGCGCTGAGCTGGACCTGCAGTTCTCAAGTCTAGCAAAATTCTTACCTATCAGTTAGATAGGACTTAAACCACTGGAGGGCAGTGCCAGAGATACCTACAATCTTCAGCATTCACCTGTATTTTCTAAATGAGTATATCAGTCCTTGGGATTTGCCATTTTACCATCTTGGCCGTAACAGGAACTTGAGGAAAAACAGTCAAAGCCCCATAAAAGGAGATTGTTTAACCCTTAAACTGCCATATACTTGAGGATTAATGCACCCCTTGGACTTTTTAGCTGCACTTTTTAAATAAATGTCACAATTCACAAAGAAAATTTGAAATTTAAATGGAACACATTTTTTTTCATGCAAAGAGCATCACAATTATTGCAACACTGATCATTTTTGCAAATGAACTGTAAAAACTATAAAAAACAACTACTGCAACAATCTATTATTATATGTTCAAGGTGCAACTGATGCCATTGATGAAATCCAGTAAATCACCGAGCCAACTGCGCTTGAACTGGCTGCACGCAAACACACAGATGTAAACGCTGATGATTGCAGACTCGTCTAGTGCAGTGGCTGAATCCCAGAGGCAGTGGTGCTGCAGTTCTGCCGGGGCCGGCAGTGGTTGTGAGCTGGCCGCTCAACGAATATACTGCACTGACTGATCAGCTCCGGCGTGCTGGCAAATTGCTCTGTGAAGCAAATATAGCCGGTTGCAGCATTCA
Organism: Erpetoichthys calabaricus; assembly: GCF_900747795.2. NCBI lineage: Eukaryota > Metazoa > Chordata > Cladistia > Polypteriformes > Polypteridae > Erpetoichthys > Erpetoichthys calabaricus. Next base: position 254,195,459 of record NC_041396.2, on the reverse strand, counting down.
ATGAATATACATCGTCGAATATACTCAGCTCTGGCGTGCTGGCAAATTGTGCTGAGAAACAACCTTAGCCGGTTCCGGAGTTCAATGAATGTATGTCGCCGAATATATGTCGCCGCATATACTCGGTTTCGGCGTGCTTCCAAATTGCACTGGAAACCGACTCTAGCCAGTTGCGGCATTCAACGAATGTAGTTTTCTGAATATACACGGCTCCGGCATGCTGGCAAATTGCATTGGGAACCGACTATAGCTAGTTCTGGCAGTTTAAGGGTTAAGATTTCTAGGGATAAGTGGGTGCCCAGGCCTTGAGCTGATCCTGGAAAAGCACCAACAAAAGGGTTTAGGATAAGAGTCTAGGACAAAAGTGCTCTGTAAAATGTGCATTGACAAAATTATGCGGTCAATAATGCACACAGCTAGTGGGTTGCTCTTTCCATTTTCAGTAGTTGCTGTGGAGAAAGATGCAAGAATTTAATTTAGTGGACAAATAAAAAAACAACAAAAGGATCTGCATGATAAAATGTTATTAGTTTTATGTGCTCATACAAACTTTGCTCACCATCTGCTAAAGTTAATGCTGACATATGTACGGGTGCTGCATTTAGACTTTTTGTGAGCAATTTAGTGTATTGTGATGATATCAAATGCACAATATGGCTACTCTTTAATTTGCATGGTTTTGTGTTTTCTGTCCACTTGTTTGTAGCATTTCTTCTCATATTATGTTTGCTTTACCTGTTTTTTTGTAGCACTATACATTATACACTGAACTTTAATAACACAATTTATGAATTTTCTTCATTTATGTATAGTGCTTCTCCTTCTGTGATGTGATTTTTGCCATTTTGTCAGTATTTCATGTATGTTATTTTTACATATGAAAAAGTTTGGGAACCCCTCTTAATTCTTTGGATTTTTGATTATCATTGGCTGAGCTTTCAAAGTAGAAACTTACTTTTAATATATGACATCCATCCATCCATTTTCCAACCCGCTGAATCCGAACACAGGGTCACGGGGGTCTGCTGGAGCCAATCCCAGCCAACACAGGGCACAAGGCGGGAACCAATCCCAGGCAGGGTGCCAACCCACCGCAGTAATATATGACATGCCTTATGAAAACAGTGGTATTTCAGCAGTGACAATAAGTTTTTGGAATAACAGAAAATATGCAATATGCATTATAACAAAATTAGACAGGTGCATAAATTTGGGCAGAGATATTACATCAATACTTAGTTGAGCCTCTTTTTGCAAATATAACAGCCTCTAGATGCCTCCTATAGCCTTTGATGAGTGTCTGGATTCTGGATGGAAGTATTTTTGACCATTATTCCATACAAAATCTCTCCAGTTCAGTTAAATTTGATGGTTGTTGAGCATGGACAGCCTGCTTCAAATCATCCCATAGATTTTTGATGATATTCAAGTCAGGGGGCTGTGATGGCCATTCCAGAACATTGTACTTCTCCCTCTGTATGAATGCCTTTATAGATTTCGAACTGTGTTTTGTGTCATTGTCTTGTTGGAATATCCAACCCCTGTGTAATGTCTACTTTGTGACTGATGCTTGAACATTATCCTGAAGAATTTGTTGATATTGGGTTGAATTCATCCGACCCTCAACTTTAACAAGGGCCCCAGTCCATGAACTAGCCACACAGCCCCACAGCATGATGGAACCTCCACCAAATCTGACAGTATATAGCAGATGTTTTTCTTGGAATGCAGTGTTCTTCTTCCACCATGCAAAGTGCTTTTTGTTATGACCAAATAACTAAATTTTTGTCTCATCAGTCCAAAGCACTTTGTTCTAAAATGAATCTGGCTTATCTAAATGAGCATTTGCACACAACAAGTGACTCTGTTTGTGGTGTGAGTGCAGAAAGGGCTTCTTTCTCATCACCCAACCATACAGATGTTCTTTGTGCAAATTGTGCTGAATTGTAGAACGATGTACAGATAAACCGTCTGCAGCAAGATGCTCTTGCAGGTCTTTGGAGGTGATCTGTGGGTTGTCTGTAACCATTCTCACAAACCTGCACATATGCCGCTACTGTGTTTTTCTTGGCCTGCCTGACCTGGGTTTAACAGCAACTGTGTTTGTGGCCTTCCATTTCCTGATTACATTTCTTACAGTTGAAACTGACAGTTTAAACCTCTGAGGTAGCTTTTTGTAGCCTTCCCCTAAACCATGATACTCAACAATCTTTGTTTTCAGATCTTTTGAGAGTTGCTTTGAGGATCCCATGCTGTCACTCTTCAGAGGAGAGTCAAAGGGAAGCACAACTTGCAATTGACCACCTTAAATACCTTTTCTCATGATTGGACACACCTGTCTATGAAGTTCAAGGCTTAACGAGCTAATCCAACCAATTTGGTGTTGCAAGTAATCAGTATTGAGCAGTTACATGCATTCAAATCAGCAAAATTACAAGGGTACCCACATTTTTACACAGCCAGTTTTTCACATTTGATTTAATTTCATACAACTAAATACTGCTTCACTAAAAATCTTTGTTCGGAAAACACCCCAGTACTCAGATGTTCCTAGGAAATGAAAGACATACCACTTGTTATCTTTTTTGTTGAAAGTAGAGTAAATCAGATAGATAGATAGATAGATAGATAGATAGATAGATAGATAGATAGATAGATAGATAGATAGATAGATAGATAGATAGATAGATTATGCAGGCTGAGAGGGGTTCCCAAACTTTTTCATATGACTGTATAAAAAATTAAATTCTGATGTACTCCGGTACAAGGCCCTGTAAAGCATGTAGGGTAGCAATAGAAGTTTATTTTCAATCCTGTAAGGCAGAGGGAGCCAGTGAAGGCAGAGCAGGATGAGTGTTCTGTGCTCGCTGTTGCAGGTCTGTATGAGGACTCCTGCAGCAAGGTTCTAAACCAGCTGGAGCTGTGATAAAAGATTAAAAGGGGCTCCTGTAAGTAGGAAGTTACAGTAGTCATTGCAAGATTTAATAAAAGCATGGATAAGCTTTTCAGCATCAAAAAAATTAGAGAATCATAGCGGAACAATGCCATTTGCTTAAATTGTCCACAGCAACCCATCGCAAAAAAATCTGCAAACCATATGTGACCCTTTCCCATTAAGTACTATTGTGAGTCTCGGCAACCCAAATTCAGATGTGACCCATAGTTGAAGAATCTGTGCCATATAGTGATGTAATAGTCAAAATGGCAGACAAACACTGTAGCAGATGGTCACTGCAATGTACAGATCAATCATTAAGCTTTATTTACCATGTCATACTCAGCTCATGAACTGGTAACAGCAATTTTCACTTTCTATTTTCACTCAGCACCAAGTCTTTTGTTCAGTGTCTTGTTCTCTTTCTCTGTGTTACTATAGTTATTTTAAATTTTATAGATGAAATGGGATACTGCTACCCCGAATGTATAAAATGCACAAACTCAGAGAAATGCTGCAGTTATTTTAGAAAGAAACCCTGTGGGCGGAGCTTTTTCCGTACCAACTCTTTTAACAAGTTGTCCCCCCAGTGATGTTCTTTTAAGAATCACATCTGTCCCCACAAGATTTGTCCACACACATGGGGCAATTTAGCAATACCACTGCTTTGGACTATGGGAGGAAATGCACTCAGACATGGAACGACTATGCAGACTGAATGGAGGGAACACTCAGGATGCGAATCTCAGTCTCCTTACTGCAAGGCAGAAGTGCCACCATTGCACCACCATGCTGCCCAGCTTCAGACTTTAAAAAATATTTTTGCATTATCATAACCATCATGAAGGATTGTGAAGCTGTAATATTGTGCAACTTAAATAATTATTATAATTGTAAGCAAATGACCACTTCACAACATTTGGGCTAACTCAGTCATACTTAACCAAAGCTAATATGATAAGAATAAGGTGCCATTAAGGAAACATCTCATTCCATTTTTGTGCCAACACTGGTTGATGACAAATACGTGAGCATTGGTAAAACAGCGCATTCTGTCATTTTGATAAGTGATGGGCCACTACTGCTGCACCAGTTTAGCAATCCATCATTGTGCCAGTATTATCTGAGGGCCCCAAACCAAAATAACAATCTGCCAACACTGGCCAACGGAGGAAAATGTCACATTCTCGGGTATACTTTTGTGAAGTAGATAACTGTGTAGAAAAATTTTGGTTCAGTTGATATCTGTTCAGTTTATTATTGTATAGCACCCTAAACCATTATCCAGCTGAATGTGCACCCACTTACTTACAGTTGAAATATGATAACAAGACTGCATTACATCACTAAAATGACATATTGAGTGTAACAATAAAGCAGAAATAAATCTCAGTAAGAGTGTGTGTGCCTTTGTTAAATCATGGTGACTTTGTGCTCTAACTACTTTTATTTTAACAGTCTCTAAAGGTACTGTTGTGCATCTAAAGCGGGCTTCAAAGACTTAACATAGTCCTATTTGAACTGCTTTATGTTGTTCTCTAATGTAAGGCTAGAGTCCCTCAGCATAGCAAAGAATTCTGATGTACGGTAGGTCTCACTCTTAGGAACTTAATTTGGCAAAGGCGGGAGCAGATCAGATGTAATGAGGTGGTGATCTGTACTGGATTTACAGTATATACAGGTAGATGAGTTCTAACTGTCTTTTAAGTATCAACATTCTGAATAACAGTTAGATCTAACATATGATGAGTGTGTCACACTTTTCATAGTTAGTAAAATCCTATCAATTTCAGTAGCTACAGGAAATGTTTGTTAAATATGAAGCTAAATCACATACTGAAGGACACTTGTGGAAATTAAGGTGAAGTCGAGGTACTTCTTCACACTAAGAATAACAGGAATCTGGAACAAACTACCAAATCATTGCTATGAAATAGGAGACCTTGACAGCTTTTACAAAGTATCTTTATGAGATATCAAGACAACTTAAATATTGCCTAACCAAACTTCTTACATTCTTAAGTTCTGAAGAAGCCTGTTTCTACATTTACGTTACTATTAAAATCACCTATGACAACAGCTTTAACATAGCTCACAATAATTACACTTCAGATAACTGTTTCTGTCATAAATATGGCGTGTGACTGATGAAGTTGGTGCTGGGTTGAGTAATGGCCCCTCCAAATATAAAGCAGGCAGTTTGTACCAATGATATACAGAAGACATCCCAAGTATCCCACATATTTGCGTCTTCTCCCAAACCCCCACAAGAGATTAAAATGCAATGTTTTTTAAATGTATAGCCATGGCTTCCTCAAGGGGACCATCCTGTTTTGCAGGTTTTTCGAGAAAGGGATGATTCCTCAACATCATCCCTCTCCAATGTCAAATTCTCAAAGCTGAGATATTTGTGTATAAAAAAGTTGCAGCTTTCTGGGTTCATTCATTGTGGTTTCATGTATCACGTTGGTTGCAACAAGAAAATAACAGCAAATAAAGAACAATTTCTTGTACAACTATTTTATAGCTTTTTAAATGTAATGCAGTGAGCTCCCCCTGAATTTCACTTCCCTTATTTCTCTTCCCCCGGAGCTGAACCAGTCTAGAACTGAGGCTCTTAATGGACCAGGAGGGCATAAATTGTTCTTATAGTTGTCCTTGATTATGTTTTAAAGGGTAAGTTTGCTGATTATGTTATGACATGCTGCCATTCACTCAGTACACTGGTAACGTTGAGTGGTAATTCCAGATTGGTCTGAAAGCAGGTTACTTTCTTGGGAGCCCAGACTACTTAATCATTAGGAAAATCTGAAACTTTATTTAATGTCAGCAAGTTCCAGATTACTCCTTTAAATCTAACTTCAGGCCACTTAGGAGAGTCTGGCTTGTTTAATTTAGGTTGCACTTGTATTCAAATTATAAATCACACATGTACTGTATACTACCTTGCTTTTTCAACATTTCTATACTTGGAGATTCAGTGGATGAAGTCACCTGGTCAAACTCAGAGTGAGTCAGCAATGCAAGACAAACAGTCCGCCTGAATATGATGTATGACTTAACTCATATGGCATTAGGCTGGTTGAGGCATGATGTACAAAATAACTCGTACCTCAGCATATAGCTATTGTAGGCACAGCCAGCATGTTGGCAATCTCTGCTGCCACCTCCCAGTTACATACTACAGTGCTGCCATCTACTGAATAGCCATATGTATTTTTGTACTTTTGGTGGTAACATCATGTGGAAAATAATGTTATAAATAGAGTGTTGTCAGCAAAAAATGTATAAAGCTGCTGATGTTTTGAAACAACTAGATTAACACTTAAATGACAGTTGTCGAGATAGTGACAATCAATTGAAAAATGTGGAACCTATTGGCTTTTGTAGTGATGCTGATAATAATAGCACAGACAACAAGTACTACTTTGGTCATACTGATCCTGTGGTACTGATACTGATGACCCTCCACCTTTATTTACAGTGATTACATGCCCACTGAGTGCAAACAGTCACCATCTACCAAATGTCTTGGGAGCAAGAAAAATGGACAGCGCACAAAAACACATTATATTTGCGGCACACATGCTTCTAAGCCTGCACTCTTCAGTACATGGTGCCATATTTCAAGGACTACTTTTCAAAGTCAGACTTTTAGTCAAATTGCTGGTGAAAATAAATGAACAGTTTCTTTATATTTTTTTCATCAGGTTTCTTTACAGTTTTGAATGATTTACTGTTGAAAATGAAATAATTGATTTGCTTTCCAATTTAAATTAAATGTCCTTATATTTTTAGGAGTTTTGATAGAGGTCATTATTTATTATATACTGTATGCATATCATAGAGTTATTCTGCTGTGTCCTGGTAAAAAATGTCTTGCCGTCTATGTGTTAAGTTGTAAGCCAAACTGTAGAAGGGCAATACTTTGCTTTACCTCTGTTTCTTGTGTGTTTTTGTGTTTACCATGCCCATCATGCAAACCTCTTCAGCACAGTAGAAATGTGATGGAGGAGGCGGTGGACTGCTGGGTGTTGCTTCTTACCTTCCTATGCTGGTTTTCTAAAAAAAAAATCTCTTTTTATTTTATTTAGAAACAGATATCATACCGTACAGTCAAGACAAACTTAATGAGGCAAAGCAAAATTCAACCCCTGCCCGAGAGAAAGAGAGGAGAGCCAATAGCAAAATGCTACTCATAAAAGGAACAAGAAAGGAAGGGTATCCTTTTCTGTAAGTATAACTAACAAAGAGTAGCCTGTGTGGTAACTCATCGAGTGGCATTACAAGAATTAGCTTGCAAAACAGATAGAGGATGAGGAGCAGTACAAGCCTGACAGAGTTGTTTTCATGGTCTTTCTTAGGACAAAACAGTAGGAGTAATGCAGGTACTTAAATTCAGGGTGTATTTCAGATAAACAGCCCCTTTCCAGCCAACTAACTCATTATTTTAGTTTGTGTGCTAACTCTCCTTTTTTGCTCCTCAGGATGTTATAATATTTTTCAAACAAGTCTTCTTTTTTCTTCCTCCTCTTCTTCCTTTCCCACTTCTATGTGAGGTCGATGTGCTTGATTAACCTTGTCCATACAGCTCCATCCTGCACCTCCTCTTCAGTAAAACCCTGTGCCTTTAGATTTTCTTTGACTTTATCCATCCACCTCCATTTTGGTCTTCCTCGCTTTCTCTTCCCTTGCACTTTCATTCTCATAACTCTTTTGCCTTCATATTCATTGTCTCTCCTTTTCACATGTCCATACCACTTCACATGAGTGCATGTAGGAAAAAAGATTATGATCATTGTAACATGGAATTAACTGTAACAAGTGCTTGTTGGTCACCATGGAGGTGGTCTTCTATATCTTTGAATTTGACAAAATGTTTTCCTGTTTCAAAATAGTTTGAGACCATTGAATTAGTGGGCTGAGGTTTAAATTATTCCTTCATAAATAGTTGGGCATGGAGAGGGTGACATATTGACATTGATAGACTATGCATACATTGATTGACTTAATGTCTTCCTCTTTGCCTGTTATCTACATGTAACAACACATGACAGAGTGAGATGACTTACTTGAAGATGCTGACAGATTGAAATACCGTATATAACTTGCGTTTAAGTTCTCCCGCGGATAAGTCGGGACTTGATTTTTACCTCATAATTTCCAGTATTTTATAATGTCTGTCTTCTAAGTTGAATGCAGAAAACTCACGCTATTGGTCCAAGAGATTATGATATGCTAATGCCCACATGAGAGAGTAACCACGGAGCACACAGCCTTTTTTTTCTATGACCACATGGTAATACCCGAACTATTCTGAAGTGATGATTGCACTGCTTTGTGTTTTTTGTATCTCACACCCTTTATCATACACCTTTATCGTAAGAGCATCCCTTATCTACCATGGAGCGTTCAATCAGAAGAAAATATGAAGCTGTTTTTAAGTTAAAAGTCGTTGAAGCGGTGAAAGTGATTGGTAACTGCACTGCTGCAACAAAATTCAATGCGCCTGAGAAACTGATGCGAGATCGGAGGAGGCAAGAAGATGTAAAAAAAAAAAAAATTAAGTGTCGTATTTTTGAACGGGCTTATGGGTCGGGTCTGATTTTATGATTAATTTTCAGGTTTCAAGACCAGACTTATACGCGAGTATATACGGTAATAGCACTGAATAACATGAAGCAGCTCGTGATATCTTGGTGACGGTGCTGTTTTATGATACACCAGCAGATAAAATCCTCATGCAGTATGCACGCATACTGCACTTTTATAGTGGAGGGTAAGCAGATGAATGTGACACTTCAACTCATGTAGGTAAACATCCAAGGCATGTGGTGCGTTGATATAAAGGTGAGGAATGGAATGATGCTGGACAGAAATCAGATTGCAGTGTGACACATACTTGGCATGTAACCCCCCCATGTAGAAGTACAAATTAGAAATATAATATAATTGGGTAAAATATAACAGTAATTTTGTTATTGTGGACAATCCAAAAACCAAAGAAAAAATCATTCAGGAATCAAAAAACGAAAGGCATGAAAAGCATAGGCAATTTTATTTCCAAGCACCAGACAAAAGGTAGAATACAAAAGAAACTGAAAGGCATTAAGGGCTAAAACATGTAGACAAATTAACTATACATAAAATGGCTGTTACAAAGCAAACCTATACAACAGTGGAGCACTGGAGCAGAACTTTGTCCTCTTTCTTCTACCCTTGTTCATTCTGTTAGTTCTGCCCTGCAAGAGATTTTAATACGTGGGACCAAGGGCAACAGAATATGAAAGGTGAGAATCATCATTGTACTTTGTTATACTTATATTTTAAATTACAAACTTGCATTGTTAAAAATATGCTGCTCTTGGTTAAGTTTAACATCATTTTCCATATTGTTTAATAACATCATTTTGCAAAGATTGAAGATTTTTTTGTCCATTTTACCATTACAGAGCATGGGAGAATAATGGATTTTTTTACTCCCTGTGGCCTTCCATATTAGAATTTAGCCACAAACAATGACTCTTCCCACTAGAAATGTGCCTACTTTACACCAGCATTTCTAATATTAGGTAACAGAGAAAAAAAAACTTGTTTAAAGTTTCATTCTGTTCAAGTGAACTGGTTCATGTTCAGAATTCATTTAAATGCAAAACAATATACAAGTGTAACAAACTGCAGTTTCAGGCTCAAAATACACCTTTGTCCTTGCTCAATACCTTAGGCTGACTTTCAGGCCTGATTATTCCACAGTGTTCTCCTTAAGTTTCCTCTTTTGTTCCTCTCTAGCTGAGTTTTGCTCCTATTCCATTCCTGACTATGACTCACCAAAGATGAGACCCCCAAGAAGGAATACAGCAAGTTGCAAAACTATGATAGACAACAATAAGGATTTTAGTTAAATAATTTATTATAAGGAAGAGATAAACAGAGAGAATAATGTAGCAAAACCTAAACAGTAGGGGCTTGTTCTGCACCACCAATGTTAAACTAATTCTCCCAGTCTGACTTTTGTGAAATATTCTCTCTCTCGCTCTCTCTCCCCAGTCTCTCTCGCTCTCTATGTCTGTCATGCATGATGACTTTTCAGGGCATATAGTACTGCTACAGGGGCACTACCCAAAGTGGTACATTTGGTAGAATAACTTATGTCATCCCTAACAGGATTTGTCACTCTGCTTTTCTTTAGGACTGGCTTGGCCCAATACTGTCCTTGTTATGAAAAGAAATGTATCTCTGAGGATTATTGTACAAGTAGAAGAACCAGGGGCCTCATGTATAAACGGTGCGTACGCACAAAAATGTTGCATACTCCTGTTTCCACGCTCAAATCGCGATGTATAAAACCTAAACTTGGCATAAAGCCACACACATTTTCATGCCAGTTAAATGCTTGGCGTACGCAAGTTCTCTGCTCGGTTTTGCAAACTGGCGGCACCCTGCATCAAAGTAGTGCTTTTGTTCAAGTGTGGTTTCCCTTTCTTTTTTAGATCCACATCCCTGACATGGCTTTATCAAATACACTGAGATTAACCACATATTGTTTATTATTTTAAGGCATCTGATTGTAATTAACCTGTAACAATATATATATATATATATATATATATATATATATATATATATATATATATCTCAGAGTATTTATCCCACTGTATCTGAATGTGGAATCACAGATCTACAGCAGCTGATCAGAAAGAGAATTATCGGTATACAGCATCAAGCACACGCTGCTTCAGCCATGCGCAGTCTATTGAATTGCTTTAAAACAGCAAACGCTTCAGAGCCTTTCCTGTAGGGACATCGCAGTTCAGAAACTAACTATATAGTCATAACTATAAACGCACTCAATCAGTCCATCAAGTGCTCCTTGTAGAACTGTTTGTACTTATTAGTACAATTACCTCACTGTAAATGTGCGATACAGTTAATATTGCACAACGTGAGCCACTTTATAAAGCACGTATTTACATATGATGATGATATAATTTTTAAGATGAAATGCAGCAAAATATGTTCATTACATTATACAGATAAAATGTTAACATCATTTAAATAATCTGTATTGTTAATAATTAAACATGTGAGGACATGGTGGTGCAGTGCTAGCTGGTTCAGGGATTGTTCCTGCCTCGCGCTGTATTTTTGCTGGGGCTGGCGTGACACTGGAAGGATAGATGGATGAATAATTAAACATGTACTACGAAGATACTTCAATGTTCTTTAAAGGTTTTGAAGAATCAACGTGCTAAGCTTACAGATGGCTTAACATCTATTACAGAGCTGATTGTGTCGCGATTGGTTACTTGGAGAAAGAAAAGGAAGGACAGGAATTGGAGGTTAGTACGTTTGAAAGAGACAGTACTGCTGCAATAAATTATTTCATCAAAGGTCGCGCAGCAAGCATCTTGCAGGAGGAATGAACAATCTCTGGACAGGGCACCAGCTCGTCACTATCACTGTGCCACCATGTTCCTATATTTAATAACATGCTTTAACTCCTATCATCATGAAAATAATATCAAGTATACATCTCAGTATTTTAATTATTCAGAGACCTGTAATATCATGAATGTAATGCATTCTGTGTCCTGTCGGAGGAAGAGAATGCCCATTTAAGAAGCACGTAGTGATTCACACACATAGAGCACATAGAAGAACACATACAAAACAAAGCATTTAATGTGCTACTTTAGTTACAATGGTATTTGAGAAACTAGTAAATTAAACGATTTAAAGATGAAGTTTATGATGTTTCTCTTTAATGACAAAATAAACTACATGACTAAAGTGGAAATTTCGAGAATAAAGTTGACATTTCGAGCTTTTTTCTCACTGTGTTCCTATTTTTTATGTTTTTTCTGTACTCTAACAAGCTTTCATATGACACTCAGACGGTGGGCTACGACTCGCCTTTTCACTGCGACTTTGATATCTGACAACGTCTATTTTATTTCGGGCACGGTGCGATTTTGTGAACTTGAGCTTTCGAGTTTCTCCAACACTCTGTGTCACTCGATCAATTTCCTTTTGTTGTTTAAACCACTGTTTAAACCAACAAATAGTACGTTTTTCCTTGCCTCCACTTGGCATTCACTGAAATTCTTCTATTTCCCCCTGTGCTTTTGCCTTTGTCTTTTCACAGAACGCTGCTCTTAAGGGTTATTTATATTGATTTGCATATTCAAAGAGGCGTAATTCTGGGAGGGGTTGGGGGGTGGCGGCAGGCGCATGCACGTGCATTACTTTTCACGCTGACCGGGATTTATGTAGCAGAAGAATGTGGAAGTTGGCATTCGCACAGATTTTTTGTCTGGATTTTTTTGTGAATACACACATTTCCGCTTTTGTCCATACGCCATGTTTTAGTGTGAATTCTACACACAGCGTTATGCATGAGGCCCCAGGAGATGAATCACAAAAAAGATGTGGTAAGGGAAAGCAAAGGGTGAAAACTGTGAGATCAAAAATAGCCAAGCAATGAGGAATCAAATGGCAATACGCTAATTAGAGGTTCAAGGCAAAACAAAAGTCAAAAACCAGCACAATCTTAAAGATGTTCAGTATTTTTCAAGTTGAAATTATTTCTTCACAAGCATGGTTTACTGTATATGTGTATTTGCCACACAAAATTGTTTTAAAGTTAAGCATTTTCTTTAATTTTTAAAAAATACACAGTCAGTCGTAGTTTTTTACATTGGAACATAACAACAACTTCAATTTACACAAGGAATGCCTCAGTGGGCTTTAACAGCCACTGTTTTTTTGAGAGAACCCCATCCCTGACTCTCTAAGAAGACAAGGAAAAAAAAAATCTTGTAAGGGAAAAAAAAAATGGAATAAATCTTGGGAAACGTAAATCAGAGAGAGACACCCTTCCAGTTAGGTTGGGTGTGTAATGGCCATCAGACTATGGGGTAAATACAGCACAAAACAGAACACAAGTAATGTTCTTCACAGAGCTAGATGGCCAATCAACTCTCAAGGAAACATGCAAGAATAGGTTATACCACTCACTAAATGCAGAGCTATCACATACAGTATAAGAATACAGATTTCTTCAAATACAACAAAAGCAAAGTATAAACTAATTAAAATAAATGAAAAATAAATAATATAAATAAAAGACTAAAAACTTACTGAAAATATCCTCTTTGAAGCAGCAAAAGTTTAAAAAACATGCCTTCTGTGTTTCTGACATATGTTTGTGAAAACAAAAGGGTTCTGGAAATAATTACTTTATTGCATATTGCTGGTTCTATTTTTCTGAAAGTTAAGGATATTTTTTATTCACTTGTGTGATAGAAGTGGCCTTCCTGGGAAGAATTCTTACATAAATACTGATATAGATCAACTAAATACCAAGTATGTGGCATGAACAGTTTACTGTGATTTTGTCTTTTGATTGGAAATGACATCCAGGGGGTGAAACATTGTTACAAAGGAAGACAAGTGCTAATGTACTATGCACAGCTGGTCTTTTTTAAAGTGGCTAAATCTCATAATATTGGTGTTTTTTTTATTTGAAAGTGACATGTATAAGCTCTTTTACAACCTGTGTGTAATCTTAAGATGCGGATAAATATTCAACAACTTTCTTGGTTTGAAAAATTGACTTATTGGGCAAGTTTTTTGTTTTTTGTTGTTTTGAGCAACCCAAGCCCCGGAGCTTCTAGTATTCAATGCCAGGACTGACTATGTATGCTTTAAAATTTAAAGAAAGTGTTTAACTTTAGAACACAATATTGAGTGGCAAATGCATATACCCCATGTTTGGAAAGAAATAACGTTGACTTCAGAAATACAGAATTAATTCTTTAATGCCAGGGTCTACTTGAAAAATAAGTTAACTAACACTAAAGATTTTTAAAGTAGTTTTTATCCATTGGAAGATGACGCACTCTGAGGCAGCCACCATATTCATATCTTTACATCTGTGACATCATTAGTGTGACAAGTGAGGTCACATGACAAATTCCAAACAGCAGCAGGTAAATAAAGAAAAATATGACAATAACAAAAAAACAACTTTGTTAATTCAATTCCAATAATACTTGTGAGAAATGGAATTTCATATGTTGTAAGAAAGAACACAGACAACTATGATGTGTTGGGGAACCCATTTTGCAAACCCCACATAATTTAAACAAAACTTGGGTTATAAATGAGTAGAAAAGAAAACATTCTTGCAGATGCGAGTGTTCAAGTAGACTAGCAGACACCTCCACTGATAAGGACGTCTGGCAGGAAGAGGCGGGTTCAGGCAGGCAGACACCAGAAGTGATGTCAAGGGTGGTAAAGCCGTTGATCTTTTGGTCTTGAAAGGGAGGAAGAGATGAGGTATTAGTCAATAGCGCCCTCTTGAGTTCCGGTGGGAAATTACCATTACCTGAGCCTTTAAACTGCCCCCAATGCGCATGCGTGTGACATGTTAGAATCCCAAAACAGGCCAAAATATATATATGACTGTTGTGTTGTATATACAGTAACCATTACACAAGGCCAACTGATAGTTAAGTACTGAATATCAGAGAGAAACCAGATAAAAGCCATTGAATTTACAAAGACAACATGCAAACTCGTCATAGTCAGATATGCAATAAATGTCTAGCAATGATAATATAATATAAAAGCACAGAATTATTGCATAGAAAATTCTGACCACTAAAATGAAGCTGACTAGGTTAGGATTTGAGTCCAGTCTTCGGGACTAATCAGCTGCTCTATTCAAAGGAACCAAAAAGAAATTAATCTGTAGTGTAAATCAATGGTCCTTGCACTTATTGCTACCCTCCACCTCCCATGTCCCTCATTTAGAGTGGAGAAGAAGTTAAAAATGAAAGCCTTTTGGAAGTGGAGGGAAAGTGGGACTAAGATATTTGGGTGGGAGGAAACATTAACATTAAAGTGAAAGTAAGCTAAAAATAAATTGAAATTGCTATGCCAAAAGCTTTAGTGTAGACGGAGAACAACTAAATTACAGGTTTACCAAACAAATGGAAAGACAGTGTTAAAAAGATAAGAAAGCTCTTTTATCTGGAGCTCTCCAAATTCCAACTAGATCAAAACAGAAGTGATCCCCATGTTCTCTTTGAAACAAAGGCTAATTTGGCAAACAAGTAATCTGAACTGCCATGTAAAATTCCACCCAGTATTAGCAGTGCAGAGTTTCAGTTTTTTTTTTCATTGATAAACTTTACATCTAAGGTCTACTGACTAAAAAATGATGTTCAAAATGTAGTATTACAGAGTTATTCCTTGTGTGCATCACCTTCAAAATTTAAATCTACTAGTGGAGTGTTATGAAGTATGTTACAAACTACTGAAATATCTCACAAGATATTTGACTAATTAGTAACCTAAAGCACTGGTGGGCAGATTCAGTCCTGGAGGGCTGCAGCGGCTGCAGGTTTTTGTTCCAACCCAGTTGCTTAATTAAAAACCAATCCTTGTCAATTATTTAACTTCATGGCTTGCCAGTGCTTTAACTCTGCCATGACAGGTCATTTTCATATCCTAGATTTTTTTTTCTTTCAAAGGATATCATCCAAATGATTTGAAGTCTAAAATGTATGAGTAATACTCAGTCTTTCACTTTTTTCTCTTCACTTTCCTTCCAAGTATTTAATTAAACCCAATAGTTCATGATAAATACACACAGATGTAAATGGAAACACGCTAAATGGAGAAATGCTGCTTTATTTTATAATTTGCATCTTATTGCTAAAAAAGAGCAATTAAAAATCAAGGATACAGCTGTTTAAGACTAAAATAAGAAATAAGGGTTCAAAATCTTAACGAGTGAGACAACTAAAGTGAAGCAGAAGTGTTACTTGAGCAATAAGTGCTTCTTATTAAGCAATTGGGTTGGAACAAAAACCTGCAGTCACTGTGGCCCTCCAAGACTGAATCTGCCCACCCCTGACCTAAAGAATTCAGTTAGAACTTAAAGTATTGTCATATCTAAGCACCAAAGCAAACCTGTAAACAAGAAAAACATGTAGAAATTCCTAACGCCAGCTTGTATTTGTTGCCTCTGCCTCATACTAACAATTGATGTTTCTTCTTTTATCCTTAATTCGCACTAATGTGGATACCACTGGGTGCCACTCTCTTATACAGTGAGAGTGTGATGACAAAGTCCAACATGACATGGCCATGTTCTTGCAAAAATGGATCCAACATGGGAGCTCTGTGACCACCGATAACTTCAAAATGGAGGTGAAATGACATCACCAACAGAACTATTAAAAAATGAACACCTTCAGAAATGCACAAAAGATTATATTAAATGCCTCAAAATGTAGAAAAGCAGATTCATTAATTTAATAATGTTAATTATGATTACTATACTTGCAGAATCCATTTTAATATTATTAATAACTGATGCTGTCTATACAACCTTCTGTAAACAAAAATAGACAAAAATAAAGGGTTGGGGACTGGATGAGTGATAACAAAACTGAAATAGTGCAAAGAATCAGAATAGTAGGATGTGCTTGGGTCTTCACAGGCTTCTTGGTAAAAGGCTTCTCCTTGCAAAACTCTGCTTTCTAATTGAGTGTGCTCCAAATGACCAGCGATTTCTTGTGCCATGGTTGTTTGTTTATCTCCCAGCTTGGAAGAGACAAGTCCACCAGAAGAGTGGTGAAAAGAAATGTTACACTAAATATTCTGTCAGTTTTAAGACCCAATTGAACACATTGATAGAGTGAAATACCATGTTGTGCTGCCATGGACCATTCTTATGTGGTTTAGCTCATACTTTTTCAAATCATTCTTAGGATGTGCACAAATGCAATGCTAGTGTTTGGTCATTATGATCAGAAGTTAAAAATGGAGTCTATTAACAATAAACTCTAAGCATAAACACAATGGCTTTGTATAAGTCCTCCAAAAATTATACTGTACTGTACTTCCAACCTTAATACAGTGATACTTACAATGTTATTCTGTCTAATTAAATGGCTTAATAAGCTGAAACATTAAATCCTATGTCTCTGTCTGTGTCTCCATCCGGTTCCAAAAGATGTGCATCACAAACACTTCAAGTAATAAAATGAATTGCATCTGTCATTCCAACAGATGCAGCATCACAAACATTAACACTGCTTTAATGAATCCTATACCAAACACCATATAACAGAAGACATATGCATTGCATGGCGCACTGCAAACATTAATGCTGTGATCTACATTGATTTGTTAGATTTCAACCTGTCTTAGATGGGTAGCACCGCTAGTGAATAATAACTTCATTTTTAAAAACAGGAATTCTATTAGTGGGTGGGCATGCTGTAGACATAACAAAAAACAACAACATTTATTTCTACAGCATTTTCACATACAGGATGTTGCACAAAGTGCTTTACAAGATGTCAAACTAATAGTTACAAGCAAAGAAAAACAACATGCAAACAATAAATAATACATGCTTACATCAGATATATAATTAACAGAGAAGTAGAGTCCTTGTGTATAGAATCAGCTTTTAAGTCTCTAAAGATGAATTTGATGATAAGGCCAGATTGATGGGTAGGACAGGAAAAATAAAATAAACCATGCAGGGGTTCCAAGGCCAAAAGACCTCCCAGATTCCACTGGACATTCTACCTAACATAATTGTTCTTAAATAGTCTTTATTTTTTTTTTTAGGCGTCATCTTAGAGTTGGGGTATACGATACAATTCAAGCATCACAGGTTGCTGCACAGTACTTTGATCAGGCAGTGGTGGTGCAAAATCCTGTCAGCTTTTAATTTGGAGACGCTAAATATTAGTCATCCCATCAGTTACAGTAGATGTTAAGTCTTCAATAATAGATAGATAGATAGATAGATAGATGATAGATAGATAGATAGATAGATAGATAGATAGATAGATAGATAGATAGATAGATAGATAGATAGATAGATTGATAGATAGATAGATAGATAGATAGATAGATAGATAGATACTTTATTAATACCAAGGGGAAATTCACATACTCCAGCAGCAGCATACTGATAAAGAACAATATTAAATTAAAGAGTGATAACAATGCAGGTATACAGACAGACAATAACGTTTACCCCCCCTGGGTGGAATTGAAGAGTCGCATAGTGTGGAGGAGGAACGATCTCCTCAGTCTGTCAGTGGAGCAGGACATTGACAGCAGTCTGTCGCTGAAGCTGCTCCCCTGTCTGGAGATGACACTGTTTAGTGGATGCAGTGGATTCTCCATTATTGATAGGAGCCTGCTGAGCGCCTGTCACTCTGCCATGGTTGTCAAACTGTCCAGCTCTGTGCTACAATAGAGCCTGCCTTCCTCACCAGTTTGTCCAGATGTGAGGCGTCCCTCTTCTTTATACTGTTTCCCCAGCTCACCACTGCGTAGAAGAGGGCGTTCACCAGAACTGTCTGATAGAACATCTGCAGCATCTTATTGAAGATGTTGAAGGACGCCAGCCTTCTAAGGAAGTATAGTCGGCTCTGTCCTTTCTTACACAGAGCATCAGTATTGGCAGTCCAGTCCAATTTATCATCCAGCTGCACTCCCAGGTATTTATAGGTTTGCACCCTCTGCACACAGTCACCTCTGATGATCACGGGGTCCATGAGGGGTCTGGGCCTCCTAAAATCCACCACCAGCTCCTTGGTTTTGCTGGTGTTCAGTTGTAGGTGGTTTGAGTTGCACCATTTAACAAAGTCCTTGATTAGGTTCCTATACTCCTCTTCCTGCCCATTCCTGATGCAGCCCACGATAGCAGTGTCATCAGCGAACTTTTGTACGTGGCAGGACTCCGAGTTGTGTTGGAAGTCTGATGTATATAGGCTGAACAGGACCGGAGAAAGTACAGTCCCCTGTGGCGCTCCTGTGTTGCTGACCACAATGTCAGACCTGCAGATCCCAAGACGCACATACTGAGGTCTGTCTGTAAGATAGTCCACAATCCAGCTACCAGGTATGAATCTACTCCCATCTCTGTCAGCTTTTCCCTAAAGAGCATAGGTTGGATGGTTTTGAAGGCGCTAGAGAAGTCTAGAAACATAATTCTTACAGCACCACTGCCTCTGTCCAAGTGGGAGAGGGATCGGTGTAGCATGTAGATGTTGGCATCCTCCGCTTCCACCTTCTCCTGGTATGTGAACTGCAGAGGGTCGAGGGTGTGGCGGACCTGTGGCCTCAGGTGGTGAAGCAGCAGCCGCTCCATGGTCTTCATCACATGTGACGTCACAGCGACAGGCCGGAGGTCGTTCAGCTCACTAGGACGTGATATCTTTGGGACGGTGGTGATGCAAGATGTTTTCCAAAGTCTCGGGACTCTCCCCTGTTCCAGGCTCAGGTTGAAGATGTGCTGTAGAGGACTCCCCAGCTCCAGCGCACAAGCCTTCAGCAGTCGTGGCGATACTCCATCTGGACCCACTGCTTTGCTGGCACAAAGTCTCCTCAGCTCTCTGCTCACCTGCGCTGCTGTAATTGTGGGTTGGGGGAAACTCTCTCCTATGCTAGTATCAGCAGAAGGATGGTCTCTCTTATAGCAATCACATTATTATCTAAGACCATTTTTTTTCCAACTAATAATCATAGGAAAATGAAAAACTGAGTTGTTTATAAGCGCGTTCATATATAATGTGAAAATCACTTCCTACAATCACTATGTCTGTCTGACAGCATGGAACAGCTCATCTCCCAGTGGATCCATTTTGTTAAAATTTGACACACATATTCTTCAAGGTAAAAAAATTAAGTTCAATTTTCATTGAGATATCTTGAATATTACATACTATACAAATTTTTGAATTACAAAATCACCCATTGAAAGGCACTGGCACCTGTCTTAAAGGAGACAAACATTCTGTACAACTACAATCACGATTAGTTTACGGTTTCAGATTTACTTTGAATTAGGTCACTTCAACTTGTATATTTTGTATACTTTCCTCTTTTGATTGTCTGTCAGCTGCTTCTAATAGAAAATGGATGCCCAATACAAGTTAGTCAAACACTGTAAGAGGTTTGCACGCAAGCCGCTGATACATCAGCACACTTCTTCTGCTGCTTCAACTAAATTAACCATAAAAGTAATTAAAAAAAGTAATTTGTTTAGAAATGAATATAAGAGGAAAAGAATTATGTGTTACTCTGCAAACATAGATTGAACAAATAATGTACTTTATAGTACATTATGCTAAAAACAACCTCATGGCAGCATTTTTTGCATGTTTTAACAAATCAACATTTCTCTCCCACTAATTTATTAGCAAAATTCCTGACCTGCTGTCCATTGTGATCCAAACCAGCCAGCAGTTTTACGTAGGGACTTCTACTGATTTATTTTTTTTCTTAGACCATTACGACAATCTAGATGTGAATAAGCCATTCAGCCCAACAATGTTTGCCAGTCCTATCTAATTAGATCCCCCAAAATAACATCAAGTCAAGTTTTGAAGGTCCCTAAAGTCCTACCGTCTACCATACTACAGGTAAAATTCCACTATAACGAACTCCCAGGGACCTAAAAAATATTTCGTTGTAATGAGATTCTGTATTTGTTACTATAGTGCTTTCTTTAACTTGTATCCAGGCGTTTGCAATCATTTCAATAGCTTCTTTCACGTTACTTTTAATCTCCTCCTGCCCAAAAATTATGCTGACAAGAATTTTTCTCAGCATTTCCTTGCGATAATACACTTTCAGGGTGCGATTGATGCCCAAATCCAATGGCTGAAGTGCTGCCGTGCAATTGGGTGGGAGGTATTCAAAGCGAACATTATCTGAATGTGGAAGCAAGTTGTGGGCAGCACAGTTATCAGTCAGGAGCCGAATCATTATTTCTTCTTCATATTGTGAGGTTTCTGAACTCTTTTGAGGCCCCCCACTCCCCACCCAACGGGAACAACATGCTGAAGTGTGTCCTGAAGTGCGATTGCAGCATCTGTGGAAGATTGTTTGTCCGTTTGGGGCAGGGCAATAGGAGGCTCACATTGCTGCAGTGAAGCGCCACAGAAGCAAATCATAAAAGATCGGGGTCGCACTATAAGTCCCTGTCTTGCACCCTAAAACACGAGGCTTAGTCTCAGTACTTTAGAAAAACCAGCTTTGTGCTTAACGGCACAGTTATTTATTGTAGTGTGATCTGCCACTCTGCTATACACAGACATAGCAGTCAGGCAGGATCGTGGCCAGGTCAGTGATCAAGTAATCCTGTTACAGTATCTGCATTTACAATTTACGTGCTCCTAACCTTGCATCACCCATCGCGATCTTTTCTGTTTACTTTGGCGGAGAGACGCAGCATATCTGTGAGCCTGCTATTGCCCCGTACAGACATGGGGATCGCACTTCGGGATGCTGTTTGACTTGCTGGCTAGTTGGGGGAGGTCCCAAGAGAGTTTACAAACCTCACATTTTCTTGAATGAGTGCCGCATTAGATAGATAATAGGAATGTTTCTTGAACAAGCATCACTGAACCACATAAAAATGGCTTTTTCGACGTCTTCAAATGCAGCAGTTCACATACGTTTGCAACCCGAGATTTTTCTACTTTTTTTGCTCCGTCTTTCAAGAAAGTTGACAGTGTCGATGGTGAAATTCTGAATTCACTGGTAATGTCTTTTTTCTTTTTGCCGCAATTGACAGCTGCAAAAAAATTTACGTTTTTTTTTTTCTAATAAGAACTGTTATCGTTTCTCTGTGTCTGCCGTTTCTATAGGAGGGTGACAATTAGTTAAATTCTAATGGATGTTTTTCAGATATTGACAAGCAATAAGTAAAACGTATCACTGAAAACCACAGGAAACAAAAAAGGCAAAAAAAAAAAAAACAGTACGAGGAAAGTTTGAAGAAAGAAAAAAAATTACAGTGTTTCTGTTTTGGGATCGTTGTGCACAACTGAGCTGCGGCCACAGAACTAACTGCTCTGTGGATGATTCATTCAGGTATTTCAAGGTCTTTTGTGCACTTCATTGTAATGATAGATAGATAGATAGATAGATAGATAGATAGATAGATAGATAGATAGATAGATAGATAGATAGATAGATAGATAGATAGATAGATAGATAGATAGATAGATAGATAGATAGATAGATAGATACTTTATTAATCCCAATGGGAAATTCACATTTTCCAGCAGCAGCATACTGATACAATAAATAATATTAAATTAAGAATGATAATAATGCAGGTGAAAAAAAGACAATAACTTTGTATAATGTTAAATGTTAACGTTTACCCCCCCGGGTGGAATTGAAGAGTCGCATAGTTTGGGGGAGGAACGATCTCCTCAATCTGTCAGTGGAGAAAGTATCTGCTGAATGTACTTCATAGTAACGAGATTTCTATAGACTCGTGTCATATGGGGAAACTGTCTGGACCATAAAAATACTTCGTTGTAATGAAAATTTTGTTTTAAAGATATTCTTTATAATGGAATTTTACCTGTACTTGGTAACTTATTCCATGTGTTCTATATGTGTAATCTTTGTGTGAAATTTACCCTTAACAAGTTTCCAATTGTGTCTCTGTGTTCTTGTTGGAATATTTTTAAGTTAGTCTTGATCTACTAATTCCCTTCATAATTTTACACACTTCAATCATGTTTCTTTTTCATCTCCTTTTGCCTAAGCTGAAAAGGATCAGCTCTAATTTAATTCATCCCCTGTAGCCCTAGAATCTAACTAGTTGCACTTCTCTGGACCTTTCCCAGCACTGCTATGTCATTTTTCTAACCTGGATGTGTCTATAAAATGTTATGTTAAAGATATATGAACTGCTGTTAGTCACGGACCCTCTACACCCAACATCTTTCAGTAGAGCATCAATTAATGTCATTTCCACATTCCTTGAATTGGACTCTGCTGTCTATAATAGCACCTGAGGCGCCATAAGCTTGTTTAGGGTCTAAGTCTTTAAATACATGATATGGTAAAGTGCTGTTAATGAGCATAGGTTTATTCAAGTGCAAAATCTTTACTGTCTAATACTGTGTAATTCATTAACAAGATGATGTAACGACAACCAATGAAAACCAAAATCATCACCCCATTGAGGGCAGGATTCAACATCACACTGAAAATCAAAGTCAAAAATTGAAATCACTTGTGTGAAATTCATCACGACATCTAACAATGGAACTCAGTAGTGTGTATGGTCTTCACATGCCTGTATGCACTCCTGACAATGTCTGGGCATCCTCCTGATGAGACAGCAGATGGTGTCCTGGGTGATTTCTTCCCAGACCTGGATCAGGGCAACAGTGAGCTTTTGAACAATCTGTGCCACTACTTGGCAGCATCGAATGCACCAATATATAACGCACCAGAGGTTCTCAATTGGATTCAGGTCTGGGGAACATGTGGTCCATTCAATGGCATCAATAACTTTGTCATCCAGGAACTGCCTACACACTCTGATCACATGAAGCCTACATGAGGAGGCGGGCCCACTGTACCAGTGTAAGGTCTAACAATGGGTCTGAGGTTTTCATCCCAGTACCTAACAGCTGTTGGGGTACCATTGCCTAGCACATGGAGGTCTGTGCGGCCCTCCAAGGATCATCACTGACCCACTGCCAAACCAGTAATGCTGGATGATGTTGCAGTCTGCATAACATTCACAATGGCATCTCCAGACTCTCTCACATCTGTCTTGTGCTCAGTGTGAATCTGCTCTCATCAGTGAAGAGAACGGAGCATTATTCACTTGAAACTGTGCTGGAAGACACAGCAAACCTTTGTGTGACTGCACGTATGGATGTGCCATCCTGGAGGAGATGGACTATCTGTGGAACCTGAATCAGGTGCAGGTACCACCTCATGCTATCAGTAGTGACAAGGACACCAGCAAAATGCAAGCCTAGAGGAGAATTGTCTGTGGCCACCATTCCCTTTTTGGGGGGTGTCTTGCTGTTGCCTCTCCAGTGCACCTGTTGTCACTTTCATTTGCACCAATGCAGGTGAAGTTGATTCACAATCTCTTATGCTTCCTAACTGGACAGATGAATATCCCTGAAGCTTAACTGACTTGGTGTTAGACTCAGATGATTAAGTGTTCCCTTAATTATTCTGAGCAGTGTATTACCACTGTTATTTTTAAATATGACTCAGTGCTTCAATAATATTTAATAAACAAAAATGTACTTACTTTATGAATTCATTAAAAAATGTGAAAGCTCCAATTTTCAAAACATTGATTAAGGTCGGGAACATAGTTTTATTTTATGTTTTAATTTCACTGACCAATGTATTTACTTCCAGCTTTTGCTTCATTTCTATCAATTTTTCTTTTGACTAATGGCACTGACAAGTTTAGTGGCCAGAAAAGAAGAGCATGTCAGGTACTTTGCAACCTTCTCACACTGACCTTTCAAATTAGTTTCAATTCACTTATACTGTGTGTGTGTGTGTGTATGTATATATTGTGAGAGATTGCCGGCCTGTCATCCCGGCCAACACCCCCAGGCCGCCAGATGGAGCTCTCCCTGTGGCATAGAGGTTCCCCGAATTCCAGCAGGGCCTCATGGACCTTGTAGTTTTTACAACCAGCCCTGCTGGATACCATGGGGACCTCCAGGAGACGCTGTAGGGAGGCTCAGGGAATTCTTGAATGGCCAAGTTTTGTTCACCCCACTGAATTAAAGCTGAAAGTCTGAACTTCAACTGCATCTGAGTTGTTTCATTTAAAATTCATTGTGGTAATGTACAGAACCAAAATTAGAAAAAAGTTGTCTCTGTCCAAATATTCATGGACCTAACTGTATATTATGTATATTTATAGTGAAGACTAGGGGGCACCAGTGAGCCCCAAAACACGATGCTCAACTAAAGTGTTTGTTTCCTTCTCTTCCTCTATGACTCTTGCGCTCTCTATTTTCCCACCACACTGCTCTCCTCCAGTCAAGTGTTGCCACTCCTTCCTCCCAGCTCTGATTCACCTGGACAAAGTAACACTTTCTCTTTTATTGCAGTCCCGGGATTACTTCCGGTGGGATGAAGTGGCCAGTTGGAGGCACCTCCGGGTTATAAGAAAGCCAGGAAGGCCCTCTCCTGGTAGCTACCTCTATTGTCTGCCAGAAACTCCTATGGGGCTGCTCCTCAAGACTCCAAGTCCTAACAAGGACTCTATATGCGGGACACTGCCTCCTGTCAAAGTGGGAGATGAAATGCTCCCTGTCATTCTCTACTGCAAGTCATTGAACAGTATTCTTCAGGGATCCAATCCAGTACAGCATTTCTCAGGCGAGGTATTACCCCCATTTAGTCCATCCTTCCATTATGGCATCCTGACCGGAATATCAAATAGATAATAAAATTAAGCATTGTTAAACTCATAATATTTTAGTAGCATATTAAATTATTCATTTGTAAAGTTATATTGCATTTAGGTCTAAAGAGATCATTCATAACAGTCAATGTTACTTGACACGTGCATTGTTTATTTGTTTTCTGTTTTTTTTTTGATGCACCACTACACTAACTTCCATTGTACTTGAGATGTGGAATGGGCACACCATTGTCCTTGCACCTGGCACTGCCATCCCTATATCTGGCCCTACTCCTACCCTCTGCTCATATGGCACCGTATTTTTTATCATATATCTCAATCCATTTTCAGTTCCCCAGCCTACTGTACAATACATGAAAAACGCTGACACATGGAGCAATTGATATATAAGAGCTGCCTTCATTTTTCTCACATGGATTAATAATGTGAGGCATAGCTCAAGTACTAATTGTATGATTTAAATGTCTAACTTTATGTTTTAAAGTTTAATACACTGTACTTTTATGTTATTTCTGTCTTGTCACTTTTAAAGTGCTTTTAGATAATACCGAAACTAAATTGTGCTATAAAAGAAATTTATGCTCAGTGACTGAAGACGATTCCAATAGGATTTAAATCTAATGAGAAAATTAATTCACACTCTCAAAACAGATTCCTGCCTATTCAGATGTGACTCTGAGGTTTTCTATTACTCATTAATAATATTTTTATTCTAATTCTTTCCTAGTTCAGGTGCTGTAGCTTTTCTTTTGTATACCTACCTAGACACTGGTTTAAAATCAGAATTAAAATCACAAGGTTGCAGAATTACATTTCGCAGTTTGCTGTTTGCAACTTGGAAAGAGCCTTTGCATTTTACATGTTAGAGTACAAAAGTCAAAACCTCTTCATTTTGGCATAGTTTTTCCTTTTAATACTGGTGTCTGTCTTATTATTCCTAAAATTTCTATATATGGAGTATGTATATTAATTTAACATTTATTATTGTCATAGAACGTACTATGTCTGTAGTATTCAAAGCACCCGTTTCTCAAAGATTAAAGGGAATAATGAAGAAAAGATCATTTTCAACACTAATAGCATCCAGCAGGAAATGCATAGACTGTAACTTATTGGTGAATTAACTGGGCACTGTCATATTAAGTTTAATGTAATTTAGAGAAAAGGGCACAGTATATTGAAACATAATGCCAGCTCGACTCCAGAGGAAAAGAAAAAGGTTAGTAACACAATTACTGTTGTCAGCAGTGGATTATGCAGATGTGCGCTGAAGCTCCTCCAGAACACAACAGAATCCTTTTGAATTCCCCCGGCAGAAAAACTCACAAGCGTAAATCTGCAGAAAAATCATGTTTGAATTTGAGTTGCTTCCAGAGGGATTCAGGAGCTTCTCAGTGGAGAATCTAAAAACATCTCTGTCTCTGCTGTTGTATTAGCCAAGTACAGATCAATACCAATTGTGGGGCTAAACCCAGTTTATTCATATATAGTGCTCTTCATAAAAGACATGCACTGATCACATGCACAGTGTAGAAGATGTGAAACAGCAAGTGAAAAATACAAAACCAAAAACAGCTGTATACAGGCAAGTGGATTATGCAGGGGGCACACTCCCTCAAAACAGGATCTTTTATCTTGCAGCCTGTTGCTAGCTCCAAAAACACACACAGGCATACCTCAGAACAGGCGGCAAATCACAAAGAACTGACTTTTAGTGTGGATTTAATAGTTTGAAAGAAATGTCTGTTAAGGCACAGGATGGCAGCACATCATCAGATCAAGAGTCTTTGGTACAACAAAATCAATGTTGAGTTTCTTGGCAGGGGTTCAGATCCTGGCTCTCCGGTTGGGTGCAGGTGACAAGGTTCAGAGAAGATGTCCTAAAGCTGCATGTCTCAATGCGTTCTAATAGGAGAGCACTCAGATGTCAACCATTTTGGTAGACAGATAGCCAACAGGCAAGTCAACAGAGTGTACTAACTGCGCCATTTATCATTTTATTAAAAACTATTTATGTGAACTAGTCCAATAAATTATGCAGGTACACTAGACACCCCTTGTTCCCTTTCTTTCTATTATGCAACCAGAATATAAATGGGTTTGTGGTTACATAAAAAAAATGACCTTCAGCTCTATTTTTTACGTTTCTCTGTATATATTTTCTTTTGAAAGACATGTTATCTCACAGCTCCTATAGCATCTAATATGCCTAGTGCACACAAAAATAATTTAACACTTGTGGATAAATGCAAGGTAAATCTATGTGGATGTGCGAAAATATAATAAAAGTCACATGTGTGTGAGCAAAGCAATTAAAGCATAAATCACAGAGTTTTACTATTTATTGATGGTATTTCCTGTGAGCGACGATAATAAATATGTAATTTTTAATATAAAACAATAAAAGATCAACAACTGACATAGACGGAAGTTCAAAAAATGTCAAATTAAATCATATTTTATTTGTCATATACAATTATGCACACAGTACAAAATGTAGTGAAGCTTAGTATTAAGACCAAAATATCATAATGTAGTAGAAAGTGACAGTAGGGAAGCTAAATAAAAAATAGGCAAGGATTTCTGGAAACTCATTTCGGGTGCCCTGCAGTTAGATACAGTACTAGTGCCCATGACTGTGGCATGGTCATACACTGCTCTGATGATGTTTCTTTCACCTCTAATTCCATTTAATTCTCAACATACCCATTGTGTTCTGATTCAATAATCCAGAAGGGGTATCTCAGCAAAGGCAACAGTACCACAAGATCAAATGTAAGTTTAAGTTTATTGCCAAGTGTAATTAGTAAAACAAAATTCCTACTTCCATATATCCTTCACACACAGTAAGTGTACTGTATATAAACAAATGCTAGCAAATAACACAGCATTATTAGGAAGTCTGCAATCTCAATACTGGATTTAAATATTCTGACCAATGAGCATCCTTTGCTAGTGGATCTGATATCTCTGAATATCAGTTAATCAAATGGGCCGATTCAGCACTGACTCTGCAGTGGAAAGGCCAGTAGAAAGAGAGGCAGCTTGTTGGCCAAGATCTCCAGGGCTCTGACTGTATCTGAGTTGTCTGACTCCTCTTCAACAATCTGGCAGTGGTTCTACAGATAATGTTGTTTTTCATTAATGTTAATTAGTTTCTACTTTGTTTTTGGTGTATTTGAACAAATCTGTATGCTCGTATGTATTTAGTGAGTGGTCTAATCTATTCCTGCATTTTGCTTTGTCGTTTGTATTATGACTGTTGCACTATTCTATTTCTTAGGTGGCAATGATAGATTGGCCATCTAGCTTTGTGAAGAAGATTGCAATAAGTCCCCTACATACGAACGAGTTCCATTCTGAGTGCGCATTCGCAAGTCCAATTTTTAAGTCCAGCAAAGTTAGCCTTGGCACACAATGTAACCCCCAACCCTCAACTCCTATAGAAAAAATGTACAATAATAGTGAGCATTTTGCACTCCGCCTAGCGCCAGACATGTGAACATACATACGTGCTGCTGAGAAATTTGAAGTTACACTACAAGTTTAAATTTTTCACTTATTTAAATAATCTTTAATTTATTGGACATGCATGTTCGCACCTTTGAAAGTTCATAGCATGAAGGTTCATATGCAGGAGACTTACTGTACTTGTATTCTGTTTCGTGTGTTGTATTTACCCCATTTTTGACACCCAGTGATTGCCTAACCTACCTGGAAGGGGGGGGGGGTCACTCTTTGAATTGTCTTTCCAAAGATTTCTTCAATTTTTTAAACTACAAGGTTTTTTTTTTTTTGTTTGGTGTTTTTTTTCTTGTCTACTTAGGAGGTCAAGGATATAGTGCTGGTGCTGTCAGTAAACAAGGCATATTAAAGCCCATTGAGGCACTCCTTATGTGATTTTGGGCTATACAAAAAATAAATTGTTGTTGTTTATACAACCATATTGTATTTTATGTATCATTCTAGGACAGGAAGTGTGGCATAGTGGTTAAGACTTTAGACATCAAACCCTTAGGTTGTGGGTTCAAATCTGCTACTGGCACTATGTAGCTACGAGCAAGTCGAAGTAGAAAACCAAAAGAAATGTAACCAATTGTATCTCTGAAATGTTGTAACTAGAAGTAAAAGTATCAATAATAAATAATTTGACAGTCTTCACTTTCAACCAATCTGCATTGAAGCAGATTGTGGTAGAAAAGCCAGTATTCATGAAAGCATATGCATAATCTTTTGAGTCTGGAAGAAAGTATCTGTCATTATTTAAATTCCTAATGTAAATACTCTTTTAAACCTTTATGTAAAAATGTGAAATCATGCATCTTCATGCATATGGTAAGTGCTTTGTGATGTTAGGGTTTGTTCAGCACCACGGGTGAACCAGCAGCTGACAAACAATCTTAACTAAACAGGTTTGCCTTCTAACACAAATTCTTAAAAAATGTATAATATATGTGTATGTCTTTTAATGCATTTGTTTTACATAATAAATTGAACTGAGTAAAAAATATTTGGAAAAAAATTGCAAAATGGGGCTGAATGTAGGTATAAGTGAAAGGATAGAGTATTGAGGAGTTCAACTCCTAGACTATTCAACTCCTCTAATGGTGAGCTCAGTGGTCTAACATCTGTCCTTTTATTCTGTATTGGGTTTGAACAGCCTTGGTGTAAGTTTGCTTTATGTACAATGAAGTGTTTTGATAGCTAGATATTAAGCCAACATTAACATTTTGGTAGTCTTGCTAGCTGCATGAAATATTGGGTGGCTAAGCTGCAAAAGAGCAATTCTTGATGTTCTATGCTAACTTTAATTATATTTTTTTCTTTAGCCACTCAGTTTACCCCTGTTTTTGTTATGGTTATGATTACAGGGTTTGCAAGTGACAAGTGAAGTAAAATGATACCTTTTATTGGCTAACTAAAACAGATTACAATATGCAAGCTTTCGAGGCAACTCAGGCCCCTTTTTCAGGCATGATGTAATACAGAAACTGGAGTTCTCTCTGTATATATATATATATATATATATATATATATATATATATATATATATATATATATATATATATATCGATTCCCGAGAGGGAGTGCAATAGAGTGTGTACACCTGATGAGCCCAGAATTAGGGCGAAACACGTGTCGCGTACTCTTTGCATTATTTGACAGTAAACTATTTCAACCATTCTATGATCTGCTTCTCACAACTGAGGGCACCGTGGCTGATGTTAGCAGACTTGGTGGCCAACCACAAGCGTTACCTGGTAGGTAACCACCCATACAATCAGATTGTGACACAGACTATGAATGCCGTGAATGTAATTACCCCGATCTACATGCTGTCAAATAAACGAACCACACGCCGTGGCGCAACGTTAGGGGCCTCGCCTCTGGTGCTGACGTCCGAGGTTCGATTCCCAAGAGGGAGTGCAGTAGAGTGTGTACGCCTGATGAGCCCAGAATGAGGGCGAAACACGTGTCGCATACTCTTTGCATTATTTGACAGTAAACTATTTCAACCATTCTATGATCTGCTTCTCACAACTGAGGGCACCGTGGTGGATGTTAGCAGACTTGCTGGCCAACCACAAG
Source organism: Erpetoichthys calabaricus (assembly GCF_900747795.2). Lineage (NCBI taxonomy): Eukaryota > Metazoa > Chordata > Cladistia > Polypteriformes > Polypteridae > Erpetoichthys > Erpetoichthys calabaricus. The sequence continues at coordinate 254,164,668 of NC_041396.2, read as the reverse complement.
CGTTACCTGGTAGGTAACCACCCATACAATCAGATTGTGACACAGACTACGAATGCCGTGAATATATATATATATATATATATAGAGAGAGAGAGAGTGAAGGACAGATACAGCATTGGAAAGACATCTTAAATGTAAAAAATTAATAGGCTAAGATACATTAAGCAATAGAGGAGAACACTGTCTAGTCAAGATATTTGGATAACTATGTATTTTGAAGTTTCTGCTGAGTTTTTCAATACAATGTGGGTCTGTAGTCAGGTAGTCTGGGTCAGTCCGAGAAATGCAAACAATCTTCATATCTGGCCATAAAACTCTTGCCTCTGGGTTTGTAAGAAAATTAAAGCATAATTGGTACATTCTTTTCATGAAAATACATAGTAGTTGTTCACAGATGTGATCTGCACTTACACCTGAAATTGTTTCAGAGAGAGTAAGTGGTGCATGATAGGTTTCTCTTAATGTTTTACTAAATAATCAATTATTTTTAATCTCTAGGCATAGTAGCTAAATACATTAGTACTACTTAGAAAGTGTTGTACACCTTCTAAAAAATTACTTGCTAAACTCCTCATTAATGATGCAGATCAACATGACTTTAGCAAATAGAAATTAATGAGTAGCATGATACTTGATTTTGCTGTTTTTGTTGACTTGGTTCTTAAACAACTTACTTCTAAAATATACACATTTTAAACCACAAATGGCAGAGACTCACATACTGTGTAAAAAATTGAATTCATATGTTTTAATACAGAGGGACTTATATTTTGTTGCTAATAAACTCAACACTATAGGAAACATCCATCCATCCATCCATTTTCCAACCCGCTATATTCCTAACTACAGGGTCACGGGGGTCTGCTGGAGCCAATCCCAGCCAACACAGGGCACAAGGCAGGAACCAATCCCGGGCAGGGTGCCAACCCACTGCAGGACACACACAAACACACCCACACACCAAGCACACACTAGGGCCAATGTAGAATCGCCAATCCACCTAACCTGCATGTCTTTGGACTGTGGGAGGAAACCGGAGCGCCCGGAGGAAACCCACGCAGACACGGGGAGAACATGCAAACTCCACGCAGGGAGGACCCGGGAAGCGAACCCAGGTCCCCAGATCTCCCAACTGCGAGGCAGCAGCACTACCCACTGCGCCACCGTGCCACCCTATAGGAAACATGCTTTGAATAATTTTGTAATATAAACAGGGTGACACCATCAAAGAGTTGGGACACCAACCTAAACTAAGGCAAGTCTCCAGCAAATACAACAATATAATCAACGTCCAGTGGCCCAGTGTTTGTCTAGAGCTGTTTTTGAGGAGAGATCAAATTTCTAAGAGAGGGGGGATTCAGAATGAATACTAACTGCCAGTTGTCTCACTTCTTAAATTGTGGACGGAGCACAACTTCTGATTATCAAAGTGATGTCATGGTTCTTCTGGATTATCTTCCTCCACTCTTCCTCCACACTGTGATGCACCCTTCTCCTTCTCTATTATTCTTACCTGATCCGAGCCAGAGGAGCAGTCCTGAGGCTTCCATATGTGACAATACATGCTGCTATGGCTTGTGCAGTGAGGTTTTGCAACTTGTTAAAAATACACTTTTACTCAACAAGGTCCAGGTAGAACAATGCTTGTTGAGGTCTCTTTCAAAAAGGCTTCGGTTCAAAGCTTAGGTTGTAGCAATTCAAAGCATGCTTAGCTTACATAATCTATGATGCTTCAAATGTCACCAGAAACAAAGCAGAGGTTGTGATGCAGACAGATATTTCATGTGACAGCTTTGACAGACACTGTAGATTAAGCCTCTAAACTGTGTCCCACCTGAAGGCAAGGATTCAGCAGACTGGCAAGACAGATGACTGTCCAAGATATGGTCATCCCTGAATGACTACACCAGAGTAGAAAGGATACATAAGACTGGTCCCTCTGTGAGATCTTTGTTGATCTCCAACTTGTACTGCTACTGACCCTGTAGGCAGAGTGACAGGAAGGACAGTACTCTGTACTGCTGGTGACCTTTCAGAGTACTTTTGTTCCCACCTCATAGACATCTGACTCCAGAGCAGGTCACTAACACATGTCCTGAAGAATGAATGCTGGTGTGTAGCTGCTGCCTTCTCTCCTAACCTTAACCCCCTTAGAGTATCTTTGGATAGCAATACCTGGAGACATGAACCTCTGCCTGCCTATTACCAGTAACTCCACCAGGCCCTCCTGACATTCAGAGGTTCGACTGCGCTAAGTGCCAGAGTGTTCAATTGTATGAGAAAATTAAGGAGTGCATTTGAATAGTTCAACTAGGCAAGTGAGTGAGCCATCCCATCTTGTAGATGATGTTAATTTTTTTTGTTGGTTTTCCCTTTCTTCATCCTTCCATTATATTTAATTATTAAAATAAATTCTATGTTTTGTATAAATTGGCCTACTAAATGCCTGTCATTATGATTACAGACAGAGCCCAATGTCCAACCATTGTGCTGCCCATGCACTGGCCATTACCTTACTGCATATGTTCCTTCTAACATTTTTCAATACCTCAGCTTGTCACCATGAGAACAAAATAAACAGCCAAAAAAAATGCAGAATGCAAACAAGCTGAATTCATCACTTTTTTCTCACCAGTGTCATTCCTTTTATAATGGTGTTGTCTTTCTTGTTGAATTGTGTGTAATTGCTGCCTTGCTCATGTGGATGAAGCATCTATGCACTTCTTCCGCCTGCCAGCCACGCAAATGATTGCTTTTAATTTCTGGCATATTAATTCAATTTGCTCTAGTCGAATTGCTCTGCTTGAAGGAAGTGCACCTGTGCCAAAATAACTATCATCTGGAATGAGTGAAAGAAAAGGAGAGCAGCAGCACTGTGTGAAATTTTCCCACTGAAACCTTAAGAGAGACAGGCTAGTTGGGGATTTGTTGAAGAGGAGTGTGAACTAAAGAATCCTTTTAATTACATTTGTTATCCTTTTATTTTGTACTGATAATACCTATGGTCTTCACAGCATCAGGGGTGAGTAGACCAGACCAGCAGCCCACTTTCATATATTGTTTTACCTGCTTATAGACAGATACTTCTAATGGAAGTGTTTCCTATCTTGCACCTTCCTGTTCCCATGAGAAGCATAGGAAAACAGATTATGAAATTCCATGATATTAATTTATCCAAAAAGCTTAAGTTAGTAAAAGAGCTTTGACCTTGGTCAGGAAACCTGTGAAGACAAGCTAACTGAAGAAAACAAGAAGGGACAGGCTTCAAGTGGATGACCTAAATAAGGTACCATTTCCTGGTAGCAGTGTGCGGGAGACAGGAGTACAGTTGGTAGTGAGCATGAATTTGAACATGTGAATTTCCCCTTGGGATTAATAAAGTATCTATCTATCTATCTATCTATCTATCTATCTATCTATCTATCTATCTATCTATCTATCTATCTATCTATCTATCTATCTATCTATCTATCTATCTATCTATCGATCTATCTATCTATCTATCTATCTGAAGCCTAGAAGTACTTTATTCTTATCTGTCACAAAACACACAACAGTATGGAGACCCTCAGAACAGTCTATTAGTTCAAAATGAATATACATGTTTTTTCCCCTTTTGTATTATTAATGTGTAGCCTTTCTCAGAATGCCTCAGATCTCACAGACTTACCACTGTTTATAAGGTACTGTACCATATAACTTCTCCCCACCTTCCCTTCTACATTTATAACCTCAGGCAATTAGGTGTAGTAAAAGACAAACAGGAGTTAAGTTACACTTTAAATAATGTATTATTAATAATATTCATAAATAATAACAATATACAAAGTACAAGTGAATACTGGCAACCATACAACCTGATTAAATGCTGATGTGTAGTTTCAGGCGGCAAAAAAGACTTGTTTGTTACTTTAAAAATCTCTAGTTAAAAGGCATCATTTGTGGTAATCTTTCTTCAGAACAGGCTGCATGCCTGTCTCAATATGGCTGCCGAGCTGTGCTCTTCATTGTGTTGTCCTTATCAGTTCTTGGTGTGAGAGATGCTCCTTCATTATTTGGTAAGAGAGAGAGAGAGAGAGAGCTAGGGAGGGGTAAAGCAGGCAAATTTATAGGTTTTCTGTCCACATTCTACAGCCAATAGGGTGTCATGGTACTGAGACAAAAGTTCAGATTAGGTGAATATCTGTCTGGATAAATCAAAGCCAATTCACCTTAATAGCCACTCAGGTCTCTACTGGGTAAATAAATTATTACAAGAGCCCAAATCAGGTCAGCTTGTAGTGTGTAATCACAAAAGTGTGCTACCTGCACACTGTAGGTGTCATTTCATCAAAACGTGGAACAATGATTTGTAGTGCAGAGAATACTGAGGCTGCTTCACAGTGTTATGGCCTGGTGATGCCAGTAGGCCAATAGTATTCCATATGGGCTATTACTGTTTATAACATACGCCATCATAAGGAGCTTTGGAGAAACAGCAAGATTTAAAAATAAAATTAAGAAATATACAGAGTGTGCAGTACTATATAAAAACACAGCAAATACCAATAATACAACTGTGACATATCAGGAAATAGACTGAACAAAAGATTATCAAAAAGAACTGCACAGGTCAAACAGTCTAAAACTCCAAAGTTGGGCACAACGTTTAAGTGATACACAAAATTACAGTTCAGGATGGAGTTATCAGCAGAGCTATTAAAGGTAGCACTGCATAGTACAGTATAGTATAATAGTAATACAGGGTGTTAGAAATTTTGGAAAATTTATTAAAAATAGAAAGCTGAAATATCACATTGACAAAAGTATTCATGCCCTTTGCTATAACACTTGAAATGTGCCTCAGATGCATCACATTTTCTTGATCATTGTTGAGATGTTTCTACACCTTGTTTGGAGTCCAACTGTGGTAAATTCAGTTAATTGAATATGATTAGGAAAGGCATACACGTGTCTATTTAAGGTGTTCTCACAGTTGACAATGTGTATGAGACTGAAAACCTAGCCATAAGGGAGAAAGGAATTTCCTGCATTTCTTAAAGACAGGATTGTATTGAGGCACAGATCTGGGGAAGGCTACAAAAATCAAAGGTTTCCAGGACTCCGTGGTCTATGTAATTGTTAAATGGAAGACGTTTGGAACAACCTCAACTCTTCCTAAAGCTGGCTCCAGGTCACTCTAGCTCAGCACCAGAGAATCAGTGTGTTGACAGGAGAAACTCTCAGAAGACAGAGAAAGCAGAAAATAGCAAAGTACAAAGATATCCTTAATGAAAACCACTCCGAAGTTATCTGGGCCTCAGACTGGACTGAAGGTTCACCTTCTATCAGGACAATGACTCTATGCACAAAGCAAAGACAACAAAGACATAAGGGTAACTCTGAAAATGTCTTTGTGTGGCCCATCCAGAACCAAGACTTGAATGCAATTGAACATCTCTGGAGAGACCAGAAAATAGCTGTCCACTGACAGTCTCCAGTCTTGAGGGGATCTGCACAGAAGTATGGCAGAAAATCCCCAGATTCAGGTGTGTGAAGCTTGTCACCTCATACCCAAGAAGATTCCAGGCCATAACATTTTGCAATAGATACTTCAACAAAGTACTGAGTAAAGGGTCTGTGAATAATTGTCTTAATTCTTTTTTTTAATACATTTACAAAAACTCCTAAAGTCCTGCTTTCACTTTGTCATTCGAGTATATTGAATGTTGCTTGATGAGAGAAAAATAATAATATAAAATGATTTAAGCATGAGGCTAAAACAAAAAAATACAAGGGTGAAGTGGTCTGAAAACTTTCGCTAGGCATTTCAGTATAGTATAGTATAGTATAGTATAGTATAGTATAGTATAGTATAGTATAGTATAGTATAGTATAGCACAAAGTGTGAAGGTCCTATTGCAACTGAATGTCAAATATGAAAAGCCATAGTAAGAGAACAGGAAGATATTCAGAATCCACTCTTAAAAATGAAAGTGCCAGAGTGGTTCTTCAGAGCAATGCCAAAGGAGAAATATTTTTGTTTCCCAAAAGACCCATCTGCTTGCAGGTTCCACAAAGAACTGTTCATTTATTTAAGTCCATAACAGGCTAAAAGCAGTTAACAGTTTTCATCTTAGTGAAATTCCAATGGCTCGCTCATAATTTCAAAAGCACTCTTGCTGCATATGTAAGTAACACAGGCTAAGCCCAAATAGGCAAATAACATTTCCTAGAACAAAATGTTTTTTTGTCAAGCAATGGCTTAACAACCCAGTTAAGAATCATGTAGTGCAATTAGAGAACCATCATTTTTACTAGTGTGCGGTTCCAAGACTTTGAAGAGAAGCCCTTTCTGCAGAATTTTCTGGGACACATTGTGGGAATGGGAACAAATAGCATGCTGTTCCACTACTGAAGAAAATATTAGCATCATTGTTAACAGGCTCCATGGTGCACTGTTAACCCTTTTTTAAAATTATTTCCGTTGTTGTAAAACCAATGACACCCTAATGGTTGGGGTTGGCTCCCCACACAGCTCCAAGGTCCTGGGTTTGTTTTGCAGGCTGTTCACAGTTTGTCTGTAACATGTTATGCCATCAATAGGGCCACTATAGGCTCATATACTCATTATTGTCACAAATATAGGGTACAGTGAAACTCTAACATGTACCTGCTAACTGGCTGCTTGTCGATGGGTGCAACCTGCGATGAAGTTCTGTCCCATCTAAGGTTGGCCTCTGCTTGCTGCATGAATACATTCTGGCCTCCCATCTTGATTTTGTGCATTTGGAAGTCTCACAATCATATTTTGTGTGCCAAGTGAAAATACCCAAATGTACAAATGAGAGAAGATAACTGGCAGATGAGATCAGGCAACAGAGAATTATGATTGCAGCACAATAGAAGCAAACACAATTATTACACAAAAAATGAAGAAACTCTATACCAAGAAGTGTATCTTTTATCTGGAGCCAATTGGACCTCTTTTGGTGTCCACTATGACAGAAGTAACATAAAATTAATTTTTTTTTAGGTGTTAACATTGCTTTTCTCATAAAAGCATCAAAGATAAACATTGGCAAGTAAATGTAAATGAAAGGTTTAACGTAATTACTTTTTCATCCATTAGCTACTGCCACGTGGAAATACTCACAAATAAAGAAAAATAAATTCATTTTAGAACAACAGATAAGAAATTCAAACACTCTCCAGTGTTTTTTGTGCTTGCTAACTTCTACTCTGCCTCAGTTTGGTTTCACAATAAAAAAAATCTATGTCTTTGGCAATGTTATCTTTATGACTAAAGATACTATATTTCTAGCAATTGCATTTTTAATGTTCTTTATGATACTGTACAAGGAGGATTCAAAACTGACACTGCAGGATAAGCTGCAGCCCCTGAGGACCGTGAACTGGATTAGGAGGGTTTGATAATTGAGGAATGGATGGGTAAAGGTTCTTTATACTCTGATATTGAAGACCTCTATGGATCCTGCTAGCTGTACTTACTCATCCATGAGATCAATCAGACAGAATGTGCTGTAACTCTCCGGAAAGAGCAAAACCCCAAATAAAAAATGGTAGAGTTGTAAGATGCATTGGATTATCAAGAGTCATGCCATCATTACGGTGGCCAACCTGCTTTGAATTCCTAAGGTTTGCGTCATCCATTAGAGACAGCAGCCTGCTTTGTATTCCCAAATGCCCCAGCATTGTTAGAGGAGCTGAGTTGCTCTGTATTCCCAGAAGTCACATCATTGTTAGAGGCAGCATCTTAGTTTAGATTCTCAAGAGCCACAACATCATTAGAGCTGGTATGTGTGCTGACTGTGCAGGGTGGCAGCAGTTTTGAATAGAAATGGAATCAGGAGAAGTTTCCAAGTTTAAATAACAAGACCGCATTCGTGACTGTGGGAAGACAACAACCAAATACAACCTCAGGACCCATAATAAAAATTGTAGCCAGGAAACAGTGCAGGGAATGTGTGAACCAATAAATAACCACATAACCAAAGCCAAATTACAGGTCTTAAATTGTAGTCAATGAATACCTTTTGTAACCAGAAAATTCAAAACACAACAACAGAACAAACACTAAGTGTTTGATGTGAATATATAATCTTGAATGAAATCTCAGAGCACAAACACCTCTTAAATATGGTTGTGCTGATAATTTCATTTGATGCAACTTCTGGGATGTGCCTCTTAACAACTGGCCATTGTGTTATGACAATGGGACCACAAAACGCTGGTGCCCATATGAAAAACAAAAAGGCATCATGGCAAAAAAAATGTGTTAAAACAAAAAAGTAAAATTAGGAACCAGGTAACATAGGAAAACTGCAAATCAGATTATGACAGTCTGCTGCTTGGGATTACCAAGAATCTCCTCATTGTAGGAGACAGCAGCCTACATTGAATTGACAACATTCATGTCATCAGTAGTCGAATGACTGCTATGGATTCCCCAAGTGTCATGTCATTGTTAAACATAGCAGGCTTCACTGAATTCCGAAAAAGTCATGTTATCATTAATATCGGTGGACTATTTTAGTTTCCCAAGAGCTGCATCATCATTCAAGTCATGTCTCTCCTTTGTTAGGGCTGGCAGAGTGCTTTGGGTTCCCTATAGATATGTCTTTGTTGGAATTGGTGATCTGCTTTGGATTGTCAAAAGTCACATCATTATCATTAAAGACTGCAGCATCCTTTAGATTCCAAAGATTAGTATCATCAACAGAATCTACTGATTGTTTTGAAATTACCAAATGTCATGTCCTTGTTAGAGATGGCGGGGGCTTAACTGGATTTAAAGTTTAACTTCATGGTTAGGTTCTCTATGTATGGTTGGATTCCACAGATCCATGACATCATTAGAGTCTTGAGTTGCTCTCAAATTCAGATATGAGGGGATACCCAAAAATAACCAGAATTGAAAAAAAAATGTTTTAATAATTTTTACTTACTGAAATTTTAGTCTCCTTCAAAGTACTCTCCATGTGAATGAATGTACTTGTCCCAACGTTTTTCCCACTGGTGGAAACATTTTTGGAATTGCTGAAGAGGAACACTGTCCCATGCCTTTTTTCTTTGACTTCCTCCATGCTAAAAAAAATGTTTTCCTTTGAGTTCTTTTTTCATATGCAGGAACAAGAAAAAGTCGTACGGAGTAAGATCAGGTGAGTATGGAAGGTCACAAGAACTCCAAGATCCAAAAGTCAATTCAGAAATCTCTTCAATAGTCCGACAACGATCTTCATAAATTGCATTGCAAACTTTTTGAAGATTTTCATCATTCCTAATTATGGAAGGTCGGCCAGATCTTGTTTGGTCTTCAAGTGACATTTCCCCCCGTTTGACACATGAAAACCACTCGTAGACCTGTGTTTTACTTAAAGCTTCCTCTTTAAAAGCAGTTTAAGCATCACTACAGTTTCAGCAGCTGTTTTCCCTAAGAGAAAACAAAATTTAATGCAGACTTACTGTTCTTTATGATCACCCATCAGAAAAATCGCAGAACACGTTTAATAAGCAGCAAGAAAAACCGACTGGGAATGCCATATGAACAATACAGAGCAACTCCACTTGGCAGATTGCCACAGAATACTGTAAGTATGCTACACCTAAGAAATTCGCAACGAAGTCTAGATGCACGGCCGGTACAGATTCTGGTTATTTTTGGTTACCCCCCTCGTAGCTGCGTCATCATTAGATATGGCGGGATGCTTTGAACTTTCAAGAGTCACGTCATGTGTTTTCAATTCTCGGGAGTTTCATCATCATTAAACTTAGCAACATTGTTAGAAACAAGGAAAGGCAATTGACACAGTTTTGTCATCGGGTGTCATCAGTAAATCAGATTATGTGATTCTTATTGTATTTGTTGTTCAAGTATGGCAGAAAAGTTAAAACTGTTTGGAGATAAAGTGTTTAATATCAGACCAGTAGAGGAGCTTCATTTTATTTGTCTACAGGAGGAAATTTGGCTTTATACAGAAACTCTTCAAATTAATAAATACATAAACAGATAAATACATATTTATATTGCAAGAATGGACGCTGTAAAGCGCCCGACCCGACACAGATTGGACACGGGAGGCACATATAAAATAAATAAACTGTTTATTTTTCTTGGTCTATGGGCTACGCCTTCCCCGTACCCACAGACACAACACAGTCCCAAGTATTAAGCACACAAGTACAAGAACAACCCTCTGGCACCACCACTCCTCCCAGGCAACCTTGTCCTCCTCCACCCGACTCTGGCCGCTGAGTGGTGGTCGCTGGCTCCTTTTATAGTTCACCCGGAAGTGCTCCAGGTGTTTGATCACCGAGTTCCGGCTACACTTCCGGGTGTGATGCATATGCTGCCCACATGGGCTCAGGAGTCCCAAACACAGCACCCCCTGGCGGTGCCTGTGGGACCCAACAGGGCTGCACCCAACTCCAATTCCCAGGGAGCCCTGTGGGATACCAAGGCACTGCTCCAACACAGGGTGGCGGCCATCTAGCGTCCAGGGGGAGGTATTGCAGTGTCCATGGACGCCACCCACCTGCCACAATATATATATATATATATATATATATATATATATATATATATATATACACACAAACATTATATTCTGAACATACACCAGAATGACTAAGAAGAAACAATGAGGCATTATGGGGGTGTATTGCTGTTGATACTGTATAAATGTGCCCCCATAGTGTTTCTTGACACACTCCAGCTGAATTATTTGTTGACTGAAAGTCCTTATTGTTAGTATGTCAGAGAAAGGATGTGTAGCATTGTTCATAATGGCACTTGGTTTTGTTTTAATCCTCCCCTTTACTACCATCTCCAGGAGGTCCAAAATGAATCCCATAACTGAGTCTGCCACTTTTAATTAGCTTCTTGATTCGGTGGGCCTCTCTTGAAGTGATGTTACCAGCCCAGCACACCACACCATAGAGAACATAGGATATTACAGTATTTGTCTCCTTAAATATGGTTTTCAGTGTTTCCACATACATTCCTGTAGATATTTTTTGAGGTTTGTTAATCTATGAAAATATCAGTTTTGTGGTAGAGTTGCAGAAGATGTGAAATTAATATACATTTGATACCTTCATCTTCATCTTATGCAATCTGCATATTAAGAAATCCAATGGCCAGTTATAGATGGACTTACATGGTTCAACCTCAAAGAGTACAGTAGACTGCGTGTTAACAGCCTGGAGGATTCAAACCTGACAAGCTGTTCGAGGTCAATATGAAGACCCAGAGAGATAACAACAACAACAACAACATTTATTTATATAGCACATTTTCATACAAAAAGTAGCTCAAAGTGCTTTACATAATGAAGAAAAGAAGAATAAAAGACAAATAAGAAATTAAAATAAGACAACCTTAGTTAACATAAAAAGGAGTAAGGTCCGATGGCCAGGGTGGACAGAAAAAACAAAAAAAAACTCCAGAAGGCTGGAGAAAAAAATAAAATCTGTAGGGGTTCCAGGCCACGAGACCGCCCAGTCCCCTTTGGGCATTCTACCTAACATAAATGAAATAGTCCTCTTTGTAGTTAGGGTTCTCACGGAGTCACTTGATGCTGATGGTTATACAGACTTCTGGCTTTTAATCCATCCATCATTGTTGGAACATCATGGTGCTTTGGGTAGATGGTGGTGGCACAAGCCACCACCAATAGGACACCGGAAAAGGAAACAGAAGAGAGAGTAGGGGTTAGTACAAATTTTGAATGAATAGTTATTATAATGAATTGGATATACAGAGTGTCAGGATTAAATTACAGTGAAGTTATGAGAAGGCCATGTTAAAGTAATGTGTTTTCAGTAGTTTTTTAAAGTGCTCCACTGTATTAGCCTGGCGAATTCCTACTGGCAGGCTATTCCAGATTTTAGGTGCATAACAGCAGAAGGCCGCCTCACCACTTCTTTTAAGTTTTGCTCTTGGAATTCTAAGGAGACACTCAGTTGAGGATCTGAGGTTGCGATTTGGAATATAAGGTGTCAGACATTCCGATATATAAGACGGGGCGAGATTATTTAAAGCTTTATAAACCATAAGCAGAATTTTAAAGTCAATTCTGAATGACACAGGTAACCAGTGTAGTGACATCAAAACTGGAGAAATGTGTTCGGATTTTCTTTTCCTGGTAAGGATTCTAGCAGCTGCATTCTGCACTAACTGCAAACGATTGATGTCTTTTTTGGGTAGTCCTGAGAGGAGTGCATTACAGTAATCTAGCCGACTAAAGACAAACGCATGAACTAATTTCTCTGCATCTTTCGATGATATAAGAGGTCTAACTTTTGCTATGTTCCTTAGGTGAAGAAATGCTGTCCTAGTATACTCTTATTAATATGCGATTTAAAATTCAGATTACAATCAACGGTTACCCCTAAGCTTTTTACCTCCGATTTGACTTTTAATCCTAATGCATCCAGTTTATTTCTAATAGCCTCATTGTATCCATTATTGCCAATCACTAAGATTTCGGTTTTTTTCTTTATTTAATTTGAGAAAGTTACTATTCGTCCATTCTGAGATACAGGTTAGACATTGTGTTAGCGAATCAAGAGATTTGGGGTCATCAGGTGCTATTGATAAATACAGCTGTGTGTCATCAGCATAGCTGTGGTAGCTCACGTTATGTCCCGAGATAATCTGACCTAATGGAAGCATGTAGATTGAGAAGAGCAGCGGACCCAGGATAGAGCCTTGTGGAACACCATATAGAATATCATGTGTCTTTGAGTTATAATTACCACAACTAACAAAGAATTTTCTCCCTGCCAGGTAGGATTCAAACCAGTTTAAGACACTGCCAGAGAGGCCCACCCATTGACTAAGGCGATTCTTAAGAATATTATGATCAATGGTGTCAAATGCGGCACTCAAATCTAAGAGGATGAGAACAGATAAATGGCCTCTGTCTGCATTTACCCGCAAGTCATTTACTACTTTAACGAGTGCAGTTTCTGTGCTGTGATTTGTTCTAAAACCTGACTGAAATTTATCAAGAATAGCATGTTTATTGAGGTGCTCATTTAACTGCATAATGACTGCCTTCTCTAGAATTTTACTTAAGAAAGGCAGGTTAGAGATGGGTCTATAATTTTCAAGAGCAGAGGGGTCGAGATTATTTTTCTTAAGTAGGGGTTTAACTACCGCAGTCTTAAGACAGTCTGGGAAGACCCCCGTATCTAATGACGAATTTACTATGTCAAGAACATTATCAATAAGCACACCCGATACTTCTTTGAAAAAATTTGTTGGTATTGGGTCAAGGGCACAGGTGGATGGTTTCATTTGAGAAATTATTTTATGTAAATCAGGTAAATCTATCCTAGTGAAAGACTCTAATTTATTTATTATGGAGTACTGGGGTTTCGGGGGATCCTTAGTGTTGGGGAGATATACTATGTTATTTCTAATATCATTAATTTTTTGATTGAAAAATACAGCGATAGCCTCACAGGTTTTACTGGAAGTACTTAGGAGGCATTCCTTTTAGTTACCTGGGTTTAACAGATGATCAATTGTCGAAAATAAGACTCTGGGATTACTAGCATTGTTATTTATAATCTTAGAGAAATAGCAGCGCCTCTCAAGACGGACTGTGTTATTGTATTCTGTTATTTTAACTTTTAATATCTCATAGTCAATAGTTAGTTTAGTCTTCCTCCATTTACGCTCAGCTCTACGGCATGTTCTCTTTAAATCAGACACTCTTTGGGTCTTCCAAGGTATAACAATGCTAGAAGATTTTTTAACTGTCTTTTCAGGTGCAACTATGTCAACAGCAGCCCTCACTTTAGTATTAAATCTTTCCACCTTACTATTTACATTCTCCTCGCTATTATAGTTGGCACTATAAACGGACTGATTGGTTAGAATGTTTGTAAGTTTTAAAGTTGCTGATGAGTCAAAGAAGCGTTTTTTAACAATATGCTTCTCATGAGTGTTTTCTATCATTATTTCTATATTAAAAAGTAGAAGAAAATGGTTTGAAAGACCCGTATCAATGACTTGCTTTATATCAACTTTTAGTCCTTTAGTAATCACTAAGTCTAACGTATGACCTGCTTTATGTGTAGGCTGATTAACGAGCTGTCTCAAATCAAAAGAGTCCAGGAGGTTCATAAATTCTTTTACTTTTTGGTCACATTGATTATCTACATGAAAATTAAAGTCGCCGACTATTAAGAGTGCGTCATAGTTCGTAATTAAGATTGACATCAAGTCAGAGAATTCCTCAAAGAAAGACGCGTTGAATTTAGGAGGTCTATACACGGATAATACTAGAACGTGAGAATCTCCCTGAATAACAATGGCGAGATACTCAAAAGACTTGAATTTACCAAAACTGATATTTTTACATTTTAACCTGCTAGAGTAAATGTTTGCTAATCCGCCACCTCTCTTTCCTTGGCGATCAGCACGAGTAAAACTGTAATCCGGAGGCGCAGATTCGATTAAAACAGCTGTGCCATCTGAGCTAAGCCATGTTTCACTTAGTGCAATAAAATCTATTTTTTTTTCACTAATAATGTCGTTGATAAAAAACGTCTTGTTAGTTAAAGCTCTAATATTTAATAGTGCCATATTCAATGTTTCGGAGGAGCAGAGATGAATACTATGTGCGTTATTGATATAGGGAACAGGATGTCCTCCACTAGCCTAAAAGCTTGTGTAAACTAGAGCTGATTTAAAAAAGGCAAGAGAAGTTCAATATGTCATTGCTATCTGATATTGCCAAGCATTATTAAATGCCTCATTTTAAGGACCCAAACACGTTTATTTATAAAGAACAATGAACAATGAATATATTTCTTTATTCAGATCATGTGGATGATATTATTTTATAAATTCTTCTGTAATACTGTTTCTCAACATTAGCTCCTATAGGTTTGCATGGGCCCCTTCTGCAAAGCCAGGATGCTCAGTCATTTTTATTCAGTTTATATAGTCTTTGGAACATGGAGTTGTAAGCCAAGACTGGTCTTCCTATTTTACTGACTGCTGAAAGTGCTGCTCTCTCAGTCACTTACATATCAACTTGTTTTTTTAAAGGCTTGGTCACTGAGGCTGATCTCTGAACTTCCTTTCTGGAAACCACTCTGAGATTACCAAGAAGCAAGGTGCAGAAAAATTTGCTCCTAAAGAGTACACAGAGTGGAATTCATGAATGTAAACAGGTCGACACACAGTGGACTCACATGCTTATCTCATTCAATGAAGACGCCTTTTTTAAATTTGGACTCTGTGAAACTTTTATTTAAATGCAGAAAGCAAAATGACCACTTTATCCTCACTGACAGAATCGTGCCTGTTGGGCAATGCAGCTGATGTATTTCTGATTTATCATGCAAACATTACAGCGGATTGCTTTTTTTTTTTAAAACTACTGTAGGACTGGCCAGTTGAAAATCTTTTCACAAATTTCCCTCCTTTAATTAAAGTCTGTCAACACTAGATTCATCCCTGTGATAATCCTCTAAGCCCATTTAAGAAGACAGTTGATGTGACGATATTGAATTTATTTCCATAACAATATCACCTTCAGGGATTTGCAGCTGCTCACCTTAAAAAATAAGAGAAAAATAAAAGAAGGAAAGCAACAAAATCACTTCTGCCCCCAGCCAGGAGCGGCAATTTAATGCTACAGTGACAAGCCCCCCTTGGTGTTAATTGTGCCTTTTGACAGTCAGTGTTTTGAGTAAAAGCATTAAAATAAAATCAGAAGCCATATTGGGGTGGCAGGGTGGGGGGAAGGGGATTCAGGAACTCCTCAGTAATGACTGGAGAGCAATTTAAGAGGTCGCTTTAACAAAGTGCAGCAGGGAATGGCAACATGCCGCTGCATCATAGTGTTTAAGAAACAGTGAGTGTGTTATAAATTAGCAAAGTAGCTTATTTCATTTGACGTGTTTCTTTAGAATCTGCATGTTTCCAGCCTCTGAGGAAAGCATCTTTCATTTGCCAAGTCAGCGTAGGCAGGACAGCAAAGCAGAGCACTGACCAGTGGTGAAAGACCTGCTGACATGTTTCTTAATTAAAAAATCACACAGCAGGTTGGCAGCTGTAGATTGGCGCAGAGTTTAATGACCAATCACATCATCCGCATCGAGCAAACCAGATGTCCCATGATTAAGAAGTTCACACAATGGGAGGACTTGTCAGATATCTTACTTTAGCTGTGCTGGCACCTTAGAAGTTCAGTCACAAAATGAGCAACCCAGCAACTCCAGCAGAGAAAAATACTTTTATATTTTGCCTTTGTAAAATATAACATACAGTAGCTATCTGTAACACTGGTCCCTGGATTTTACATAAAATTTGCAGCTTTGTATTGTTGGCATTCAATGAAATGGTCTGCCTCAGTTTTTATTGTCCTTGTTGGTTTGACATAAGTAACATGGTCTGTACAGTGCACTAATAATGAGGCCCATATGATCTGCATGGCTAAGGTGGATGAGTTTAAATACTTGGGATCAACAATTCAGAGTAACAGGGATTGTGCAAGACAGGTGAAAAACAGAGTGCAGGCAGGGTGGAATGGGTATAGAAGAGTGTCAGGAGTGATTTGTGACAGATGGGTATCAGCAAGAGTGAAAGGGAAGGTCTACAGGACGGTAGTGAGACCAGCTATGTTACAGTCATATGAAAAGGTTTGGGAACCCCTCTTAATTCTTTGGAATTTTGTTTATCATTGGATGAGCTTTCAAAGTAGCAATCCTTTTAATATATGACATGCCTTATGGAAACAGTAGTATTTCAGCAGTGACATTACGTTTATTGGATTAACAGAAAATATGCACTATGCATCATAACAAAATTAGACAGGTGCATAAATTTGGGCACCCCAACATCGATATTACATCAATACTTAGTTGAGCCTCCTTTTGCAAATATAACAGCCTCTAGATGCCTCCTATAGCCTTTGATGAGTGTCTGGATTCTGGATGGAGGTATTTTTGACCATTCTTCCATACAAAATCTCTCCAGTTCAGTTAAATTTGATGGCTGCTGAGCATGGACAGCCTGCTTCAAATCATCCCACAGATTTTCAATGATATTCAAGTCAGGGGACTGTGACGGCCATTCCAGAACATTGTACTTCTCCCTCTGCATGAATGCCTTTGTAGATTTCAAACTGTGTTTTGGGTCATTGTCTTGTTGGAATATCCAACCCCTGTGAAACTTCAACTTTGTGACTGATGCTTGAACATTATCCTGAAGAATTTGTTAATATTGGGTTGAATTCATCTGACCCTTGACTTTAACAAGGGCCCCAGTCCCTGAACTAGCCACACAGCCCCACAGCATGATGGAACCTCCACCAAATTTGACAGTAGGTAGCAGGTGTTTTTCTTGGAATGCGGTGTTCTTCTTCCGCCATACAAAGTGCTTTTTGTTATGACCAAATAACTCAATTTTGGTCTCATCAGTCCAAAGCACTTTGTTCCAAAATGAATCTGGCTTGTCTAAATGAGCATTTGTATACAAAAAGCGACTCTGTTTGAGGTGTGAGTGCAGAAAGGGCTTCTTTCTTATTACCCTGCCATACAGATGTTCTTTGTGCAAATTGCACTGAATTATAGAATGATGTACAGATACACCATCTGCAGCAAGATGTTCTTGCAGGTCTTTGGAGGTGATCTGTGGGTTGTCTGTAACCATTCTCACAATCCTGTGCATATGCCACTCCTGTATTTTTCTTGACCTGCCAGACCTGGGTTTAACAGCAACTATGCCTGTGGCCTTCCATTTCCTGATTAATTCCTTACAGTTGAAACTGACAGCTTAAACCTCTGAGATAGCTTTTTGTAGCCTTATACTGAACAATCTTTGTTCTCTTCTTCTTTTTCTTCCTCTCTCTTTCTGTGTGCTTCCCCTTAAACTCCTCCAGGCAAGCCTCATCCACCTCCTCCCAACTATGAAGCTCCCCGAACGGAGTGAGGTGGCTCCTTTTATGATGGCCCTGGGAGTATTCTAGGTGGCTCATTAATTGGACCTGGAATCATTCCGAGGTATGGTGAGAGCCCAATATAGGGCTCTGCAGCACCCCCTGGTGGTCCCATGGAACCCAAGAGAGCTGTGCCAAACTCCAACTCCCAGCATACCCTGCAGGAATCCATGATGCCCTGCCGATGCTCTCTCCCCCGGTACTTCCATGCAGTTGATGTGCCGGCCGGGAAATGGCCGTGGCCACCCGTCACAATATATATATTTACAAATGAAGGCATGTGATACTGTTTGCATATTTGAAGATAGAAATCCACAAAGGGAGAAGATGAGTCATGTATCTTAGAATTGTTTTTATTTCTAATATTTTAACACCTACCAGGTGTCATCATCAGGGGAAAATGATTAGTTATACAGGAACCAAAGGCAATATATATGCTGCTGCTTTGCAGTAAGGAGACTGTGGAAGATTGTGGGTTCGCTTCCCGGTTCCTCCCAGTGTGGATAGCGCTTTGAGTACTGAGAAAAGCGCTATATAAATGTAATGAATTATTATTATTATTAAATGGGGAGTGGGGGGGGGGGGGGGAATGAATAAGGTGGGTTCAGATGTTGATCATAAAGCATATACTCATATATATACCCAGAAATTTTATCAGTTCAGTTATTGGGTTTCAGTTTTAGCCAGGCATCTTCTTTCTGAGCTTACCTTTTCTTTATAGGAAAGCACAGTCTACCCAGGCAGTATCTGGTGCCAGGCTGAAGGTAACTCTGGATGGAATGCCAATCTGTTCAGGCTCAGTTAGCACTTGGCCAGTTGAAAGCCACCAGTTTCTCTAGATTGGATATCTTTGGGTTATGTCATCCAGTAAGAATGTGCAAAAAGTACATACTGTATAGTCAGAGCAAGGACAGACTCAAGATCCCTGGAACTGTGCGAGGCAGAAGCACTAATTACTGTGCCACACGTTCATCATCCATCTATTGATTTTCCAACCCAGTAATCAAATTCAGAGGCCAATGTCTTCCTGGCAGCTTTGCAAAGTGCAAGAAGGACATCAGCTTTGAATGAGGTGCCAGTCGGACACATGCCAGACACATTTGCTCACCCATACTCACTCATAAGGGGTCAATCAATATAGAGTGTCCAAGCAATTGAAACTGCACATCTTCAGGATGAAGGAGAAAATCCATATAAGCATGTGGGGAAGGAGCAAGCTCCACACAGATAGTGCCCAGGAACATTGTCACCCTGAATTTGAACTATAATCTAAATTATCCTTGTTCTTTTGTTTGGCCTTGTATTTTAGTTTTTTTGTTTTTTTTTTAACAATCTTGTAATGCTGATGGCTGTGACAAGCACTATATCTCATACAGAATGATTGATAAAACATATCTTAATATTTAAGAGTATATGCTGTGTTCTTTATTTAGGCATTGCTTTCATTGTGCTTATTAGGACTGTCACCACTAATTAATTTACACCAACAGCGAACAGACAGGAGAAAGGGTAATGAGGCAGGGCACCATGGAGAAGATCACGTTCAGTCTAATGAAGAAGCCAGAAAGACACAACAAGAGCTTTAAAAAAATTGTAATAGTAATGTGTGAAAATATGACAAGACCTGCCTTCTTGCATAAGCACATGCGCACATACAATTTTCAAAGGTTTCATAAAAGGGTAAAAGCACACGCTGCCATTTCCAACAGAGATTGGCTGTCTAATTAAACAGGATAATTAAAGGAGATTGCTGGCTGCTCAGTTGGGAAAATAGCTGAAAGTCAAAAGGTTTCTTCTGCACTAAGTTTCTGAACCTCTGTGCTAAAGTACAGAGATACATCTTGGTGTCTTGATCAGTTTTCTGTTCTGTTACTGTGCCCGACTGAACAGAAGTAGACGTGACAAGTTCCTCAGAGATAATGCTCCTCTTATGGTTTTCAGTACAACAAAGACTTTCTCCTATTAATTTTTTTTTATATAGGAACAAAAACTGACAATTTGGAGAAAGGCCTGATCCTCAGTACAGGATGGTCCTAATAATGTCTTTTTTCGGCCACCTTGGAAGATCTTCAGCATACAGTACATGATGTACGCCATACAGATCAATGCCTCATGTACACACAATGTCCAGACATGGAGCAGTTTTCGTTAAGGCTGACTGCAGACAGGCTAACTCATTCTGCCTTTTTAAACATATTTTAACCCTCTATGTTCTATAGGAAGCACATCAAGCAATTGGTCAACCAAGTGTTCACAGATGGCTAATGTTGAGTGATGCATCCTGGACTATGCTGCTCCCACTGGAATTCAAAGGAGTGCACATAAGACTCAGTTGTGTCCCAGAAAATTTGTGCTCCAGTGATAGCAGAATGACCTCAGAAATGCACTTCCACTTAATTGCACTCTGATATTTTTGTAAACTGCCTTTTAATAGCAGGCAATCTGCATCAAACAGGCACAAGGGTACATGACAATGAATTATAGTATCTGTTTTCATGCAGGACAGATGTTTAATTGCACCACTGTGTGTTCATCAGAATTATCCACCTTATTAACTGCTGTTCAAATAAAAGAGAGCTTGAGACGAGCCACAAATATAAATATAGTGCTGTTCTGAAGACTGAAATTCAATTCATTCATTTCTTTTGTGAAACCTACCCTAACTCCGAAAGCTCAATTAATCCATGTCAATATTCTAGGGGTCAATTTTGCAGTAACACACCATGGATGGGACACCAGTCCTCCACAGACACACACACAAGTCCAAAAGTGAATGTCAGGGTAGACACCTGAGGCGATTCTGCACAGTTTTGAAAATGTTCTTCATACTAGTCTTGCTAGCACTTTGTTGAAGAGGAAATGGTGGATCTGATATTGTTTTTATTTATACTATTACATAATTTTATTTATACTGTTACATGCTTCTTTGAAAATACGTGAAAAACGCTTGTAAAATTTCATTAAATGCATTGGAAAATGCCTAGGAAATGCTGCAAATTTTCAATATTTAAGTGTGAATGGGCCTGCATTCTAAAGACTCCTGCTTGAGGAAGATAATTCTGGTTCATTCATTGATTTTCTGAACTAACTTAATCCCCCTACAGAAGCAAATGATGCAAGTTCTTATTCTATGGAATGCAAAACCATCCCAGGACTGGACATCATGTGCAGGTTTATTTTTAATTGGTCAGTCTAAGATGGTCCAGTAGAGGTGAGCTTGGTGAGTAAGAGAGTGGATATGCAAATTTGATGACTAAACAACAACACAGATGTCAGAGGTTACAGAATGGACCTAAGTAGTTTTATTTATGTTCAGAGATGATGATCTATTTCCACTAATGAAGGAGGTAAACTGGCTGATGGGTGGTGGAACTAGGAATCTATCTTACCCAATTTTAAAGTGTTGGGGGCATCTGCTAGTTCAGCTCAGGTGTAGACAGTATCAATAGAGCCTTCCCTAACAAAGCAACTACCTCCAGCCCCCTGCATTTGATTCGAATAATTATAACTGAACTTATTTAAACACCAGCACACAAGTTAGATGAAAAGTTACTCATTGAAATTATCACTCATATCATTTTGTTTTTTCAAAAGAAGGAATCCCCAGACAACATCCACAACAAACAACCCTTCAACTATTCCTTTTTCCCCAAACTAGTATCAGACTTCTTGATATAGCCAATACAATTTTGCAGCATAAAATCAACTATAATCAAATCCAGTTCATTCTCATTTTAAGAAATGGTGAGGCAAAGACTACTATTCTGGTAGTATTAGAGACAACGCTGGGATAGAGTTAGGGTTAGGGTATTTATAGTATGTAATCATTACATTACATCATCAGCTGGTTACATAAATGGATAAACTGATTAAGGCATGCCTATCTTATTTTGGCAATCTTGAAGAACAGGACATAATTAACCCCAACGGAATAATGATGTCTACAGAAAAGGTGTTCTCTTTAGGTGGCTCTACCTATAGTGACTGATGGCTGTTGAGATCACAATATGGACTGCAAATGATTTTATACTAAAATACACGAGAATAATGGACACTTTTCTGTTCAGTACTTTTGATGATCCTCAACTGCACAATTTCTGGCTTTCAAATTAGGGATTCTGCTGGTCTGAGCTTACATGATGGGCATATGTTCAAAAATCATGCAGCTATTTTCCTGCTTTATTGGTAGCCAATAATAACAAATCCTAAGAAATGTTACCTCCTGAGCATCAAGAATGCATTATCTATCTATCTATCTATCTATCTATAATAATAAAAGGCAAAGCCCTCACTGACTGACTGACTGACTCACTCACTCACTGACTGACTCACTCATCAGTAATTCTCCAACTTCCCGTGTAGGTGGAAGGCTGAAATTTGGCAGGCTCATTCCTTACAGCTTACTTACAAAAGTTAGGCAGGTTTCATTTCGAAATTCAAAGCGTAATGGTCATAACTGGAACATATTTTTTGTCCATACACTGTAATGGAGGAGGCGGAGTCACGTATCGCGTCATCACGCCTCCTACGTAATCACGTGAACTAAAAACAAGGAAGACATTTACAGCACGAGTCACACGCGGGAACGAAGGTAAATGACGTTAATTTTTGACTGTCTTTTAATACTGTGTAAGCATACATATTAACAC
This sequence comes from Erpetoichthys calabaricus, assembly GCF_900747795.2. Lineage (NCBI taxonomy): Eukaryota > Metazoa > Chordata > Cladistia > Polypteriformes > Polypteridae > Erpetoichthys > Erpetoichthys calabaricus. The sequence continues at coordinate 254,142,056 of NC_041396.2, read as the reverse complement.
ATGTGCAATTAAACGTGTGCATTTACGGGGGTGATTTCTCAGGCTTAAAAGCTCACCTTTTATCAAACGCGGGAACAAAGGTAACTGACGTTGTTCACTGTCTTTTAATACTGTGTAACCATACATATTAACACATGTCCAATTAAACGTGTGCATTTACGGGGTGATTTCTCAGGCTTAAAAGCTCGCCTTTTACTAAAAAGGTAAATGCAAAACTATTTTCAATCAGTTTATTGAAACGCTCCCGTTAAGGATTGCAATAACATATTCGCGAGATAAAAGAACGAAGTAGGGGGAAATGGAGGAAGACCCGCAAACAGCGAAGAGCAAAAAATTAATTAAACAATTGAGAACGGAGCGAGTTAAGCATACAAGCATGTTCATAAGGGAAACAAAGCACGGTGTAAAACGTAAGTTTAAATTAAGTTTATAGAAACGCTCCCGCTGCGGATTGCAATAACATATTCACGAGATAAAAGTTTAATGAGAAGACACGAGGTATAAACGAACCACACGCCGTGGCGCAACGTTAGGGGCAACAGTTTCAACCATTCTATGATCTGCTTCTCGCAACTGAAAGACGGCACATGGCGGATGTTAGCCGACTTGCTGACCGCAACGTTAGGGGCTTCAACTCTGGCGCTGACGCCACATCTCAGTACCAACACTTTGCAGACTGTACTTAAAAGACACGCCCTCCTCACTGGACAGTTAAAAACACCAATCAAACTAACGATGACATCAAGTATTACCCAATCAAAAGTAGGAAAGGAGGCATCTTCATAAAATGCGTGTGGGATGATTTGCATGAGACGCTGCTTTAAAAAAAAAAATGATAAAAAAAATACGGGATAAATCCCGTCCAGTATTGATTCAAAACGGGACGTGCAATTTTATTCTCAAACGCGGCACGATTCCGTATTTTAAAGGACGGGTGGCAACCCTACAGTGCCAGGTAACCACCCATACAATCAGATTGTGATTCAGACTAGGAATGCAATGAATGTAATTACCCCCGATCTACATACAAGGCGAAAGTCTTGCAACATTCAAAGATCATGGTTTGGGATAAGTACACCATACAACATAAAAGAGCTTATGAAGCTTTGAACCGAAAAAAGCAAGATCTCAGAGATCGTAAAAAAAAAAATAGGAGGTAATGTCGTTTTACTCGCTGTAGATTTTAGTCAAACATTACCAGTTATTCCACGACGGAGACCAGCAGATGAACTCAACGCGTGTTTAAAATCCATGCTTCTCCCACGCTCGGTTATATGTCGCGTGTTCTCGGGTAGGTGCACCAAAAAAATGTATACATTTAAGCATGTAATGGGCAAACAAAAAATGAGGTATACCCTAAGGCACTGCATTAGTACTTAATGTAACTTTACTTCTTAAATGTTAATGTTTTACTGTTTAATAATTTATACGCTTCTTATATGTTGTTCAAATTCTTTTATCAAAATACCACTGACAGCGCAATGCACGATAACATGGAGTGAATACACCATACGCATCCGCCCACGGCTGCCCTGCTGTGCGCAGATACGAGTTGATTCTACAATAAAATAAAATAAAGATAAAAGAGTAAAACAATCATCACCCATAAAGCGTGTGTGTGTGTATATATGTGTATATATATATGTTGATATGTGGATGTGTATATGTATATATATATATATATGTAGATATGTATATATATGTGTATATGTATATGTATATATATGTTTATATGTGTGTGTGTGTATTTTATATATATAATACACAGCAACACTCATAACAATGACAACACAATTACATTGACAATCATGTTACGTTATTTTTAAAATGTTTCCTTTTTTTTCATAACCTCTTTAACACACTACTTCTCCGCTGCGAAGCACAGGTATTTTGCTAGTCTATCTATCTATCTATCTATCTATCTATCTATCTATCTATCTATCTATCTATCTATCTATCTATCTATCTATCTATCTATCTATCTATCTATCTATCTATCTATCTATCTATCTATCTATCTATTCATGATCATTTAGTTCATTTGTTTCCATTTTAGTATTTGGAAATTGTCGGTGGCATCTGTTCTATTAGCCTGACCTTGAAAAGTGCATTCCAGCACATTGAGTTTTGGCTGACTTGTGGTGCCCTGTCTAGATATGGATAGGCACACTCCTCCTTCACTTGTCTAATGGCTGTTATTTGCTGTTGCATTCCAGGATGTTGTTGACATAACTTATGCATGCTGTGTATTTGCTGCCCATGTTCTGGTTGTGTTTGGCGTGATACGATTATTCACAATAATCTCACATTTCAAATGACTGGAGATGTGTCATGAATATTAAAGATCCAGTCGCATGGAGCCTATGAAATTTGCCACTGAATAATCAAGGCAGTTATTAATTCGCACATCTACTTGTTCATTTACTAACTCAGTGGAATATCCATTTTGTGTGGTGAGCTACTCATGCATAGAACAGCGCACTTCTTCCACACATTTGATTTTTTTCCTTTCTGTTCAGTCATTTCATTTTTGTGAAGGGTAAGAAAATTAAAATATGAATAAAAAAAATGAATGAAATATATAAATCTGAAAAGAAATCGTTTCTTATAATATTCTGTGATTTATCAAACAATGATCCTGGTGGCATTTCAAATCTGGCACAATATCAAACAAATACCAATAAAAGTCACAGACACAAAATATAAATAGCATTCAACATAAATTATATACTGTATATACAGTATATCTATACATATATGCACTTAAATACAATTTATATAATACATATTCACAAGTATTTGTTTATTTGGACCTGCTTTGCACTATCAAATACTGCCCAGCAGGTGCTTACATTTTTGTTTCTCCCCTGCTTTACTTCTGTTTGAGAACGACTTCAACAAGGTCATCTTGACAAACCTTTCCTTTAAAGTCCTCCAATCCTGAGCTGTAACCATAAGGGCAGGGGACACCAATTCTCACATCCCCAGCAAATGGCTGAAAAAAAGGATAAAAAGAAAGGAAGAAATAACTGCTTGATCTGATGGCAGGTGAAATTTAAAAGTGCAGGGGGTGGGAAATGGAATTAGGTGGTCATTAGGCATTAACAAACCCTGCAAAGTTTGGTTCACCACATGTTCATCAATATTATGGTAAGGTTTGGGTATTTCACCGAACTCAATAGGCAAGGAGAAACTGGATTGGTTTTGAGAGAGTTATAATGGTTCAATGGTCTTTTAAGTGTCACAGAGGACGAGGAAAGTGTCTGCCAACTATGTTGGATCAATTATTATAGTATGAAATGTAGCTTGAGCTGTGAGGGACAATACAAATGGCTACAAACTTGCAATAAGTAAAAAAAAAAAAAGTTACAATTTCTGGGGCTCTGACTGGCTGTGCTATGCATTATTTTTTAAAGTTGTACTTCATACAGATGGCCCGTCTTTTTTTTTCCAATCTATTGTATCTATGCAGATACTTTGTAATTTTTTCTTCCATCATGTAGATAGAAATGCCTTGAAAATAGGAACAGATCTTTCATCATCATCATCATCATCATCATTATTATTAAGGTTTATTTTGATTTCCTTTAAGGTTGATTTTGACTCGCAACTCAGTCAAAAACAACAGTGTATGCTTTCGGCTTTAATGCACAATTAGCCATGCGATGTGACGGCATAATACTAAGTGCGCTGGGATCAGTGTTATATATTCAGTCAAAATGTGATTGATTTGTGCAGGTACTTTGTACCAGCACTTCCCTATTTGAGCTTTGAAGTAAATGTATTGTGATGGAACCAGGGGTGTCAGCAAGCCCCAAACCCCGAACACATAATGAGTTCCAGGTTCAAAAAAAGAATGGGTTTATTTACCACAGTACCTTCACTGTTGCACAAGCACAAACACAGGTTTTTCTCTCCACAATACCTTCTTCTCACCCTCCTCCAGTCAAGTGTTGCTTTACTTTCTTATCTGGACATGTCAGAGCTGAGAGGGAGTGTGCTCCCTTTTATTACGGACCCAGGAGTTCTTCTGGTGCTAGGGCCATTGCCTGATTGAAGTACTTCCAGGTTATACGGAAGTCCCACTTATTAGGAAACACATCTTTCTGCAGCGCCGCCTTGTGGCACCCACGGACCCAAGCAGAGCTGTGCTGCCGAATTACAACTCCTGGCATTCCCTGCTGATTCCTGAACGGGTACCGATATGAAGGGTTGATGCCATCTAGCGCCTGGGGGGAATAGAAAGTCCCCAGCGACCTCTTCCACTTCTGGTGGGCTGTCTGTCTTCCAGTCTGGCTATCTCTTCCAGGTCTGGTCCCTCTCTCTTCCCTGGTTGGGTTGCCTGCCTCCCTGCCTTCTAGGAACCTCCTGTCCGGGTAAAGAACCATCTCCTCTTCTGGCTGCAATGCCAATCCAGCCCATGTGGTGGTGGTGCGTGGAATCAACATTATACGAGGTGTGATCGAAAAATACGGTGAATGTTTTAAAAAAAAAAACATTTATTGCAGTAAAAGATTTACAACTACTAGTCACCCTCAAAGTACTCTCCTCCACTTTGAATGCACTTATCCCAACATTCCTGCAACTTTGCAAAGCTGTTCTGGAAGTTTTCTTTCAAGAGTGTCTTTAGTTGAGCTGTCGTGGCTGCCTGGATGTCCTCAATGAATTGAAATCATTTGCCTTTCATGGTCATTTTCAATTTAGGGAACAGCCAGAAGTGGCACGGTGCCAGATCTGGCGAATAAGGTAGATGAGGACACAGTGTAATGTTTTTATTCGACAGAAATTGTCGTACTAGAAGGGATGTTTGATAAGGAGCGTTGTTCATGATGAAGAATGAAACCGTTTCAGCATTTCCTCGGTTATTAATGTTGAAGTACATCCTGATCTTTTCTCGTCTTCAACCGAGTCAGATCCATTATGAAATTAATCAAACCATTTGTAAACAGTCTTAATTGTCGGTGCAGTGTCACCAAAACCGATTTTAATATCTGATGGGTTTCCTGAGCTTTTTGCAATTTGAAGCAAAATTTCATGTTAATACGTTGCTCAATATCCATTGTTAATGAAACTTGAAAAACACATTTGAACTCAACAGTGGCTTACAAACAACTGACAATATCAAACAAGTAGAAACTTGTCACAAACTAGGCTCTAGGATGGACATGTCAGAACCTGCATTGAACTGTTTTGCGTTGCTTTTGGATGGTGCTCTGCATCAACATTCACCGTACTTTTTGATCATACCTTGTATACTCGATGGGCTGGCCCTAACCCTACCCAATCCACCCAATTTGCGAGGAGCATAACATGCTTAATTCAGTAGCAAAGATTAAATGTACAGTGAATCTATGCAGAACAACAATATTTTTATATTGTTCTCACCATGGTCAGCTCATTTTCAAATGAAATACAGCGCTCTATGGTATCACTCACAATAGGTATGTGTGAAAGTTCTGCACATGTGCAATTGGGTAGTAACATTCTCATCCAACATGGCTGGCATTACTCTGTGATGTCACGCTTATGTCACAAAGCATTATGGTGTGTTGAAAAAAAATTTGCCACATGCATTATCAGAAAACAGTTCTTTGAACAAGGCTACTGATGATCCAAGCAAATTTACCACACAAAATGCTTTGGTGAATTTCACCGATTAACCCTAGTGGTCACTATTCAAATTAAATAGTGAAGTAAGATCACCTTAATTATGTTCAATGTTTGAAAGGTGTGAGATGGAGGGTGACGAATTAAATAAATTAAGTGTGACATAGGGTAAAACAGGGAGTTTTCTGTCTGTTTCTTTCCATTATAGCCGCATAAAGCCTGACCTGGTGGTGGAAATAAAGAAAACTGATGTGGCATTAACTCCAGCCACAGTATAACCTGCTGCATTTATGAATCCTCTTTACCTCAGCAGTGGCCTTTGGAAACATCGTGTCCTCACACATCAAGCAGGGTGAGTGTGTCCTTTTCTTAAGATGAAAACTCTCTCTCTTTCATGCAACTGTCCCTCTTGCTTTGCTGTTTTGTACAGTATAATAGAGGACAATTCTGCTTCTTTTTGGGCAAATCAGACAGAGAAAAGTCTGTTTTCTATTGTTAACAAGCCTTACATTTTTTTGTTATATGCTAAAATAAAAGGAGTTGCACATTGACAGCCATAATCTGTACAAAACAAAAGGACTGTTAAAAAAAATCAAAGTGCTGAGCACAATGCTAGTCAGGCTTTGTAGCACACATCTTTCCTCCTTGTAGTTTATTGGCATCTAATAATAACCACTTGTCCATCATGACTGCAGTAGAGTGCCTTCAGCACAGAGTATTTACTTTCAAAGCAAAACTAATGATCATTCATTAAAAGGGCAATCCAAGGCATTTTTATTTCACTGGCTTAAATGCTGAATAGGTTAGTGCCATTTCTGGATAGTTTCATTTCCCACAATATATAGGAGCGTCTTTAGACTAAATTTGAATCCTGAACCAGAACACTAGGTGTGTGGAGTTTACACGTCCACTCTGTGTTCACACAGGCTGCCAGTTCTTCTTCTGCCACATCCCCAGCAGTTATAGATTAACCGGTGCTTGGTATGTGTGTATGAAAACGTGAACTGCAACAGCACCCCTCCTGGGTTCATTCATGCATTACAACCAATGTTACCAAAATTCAGTGTGGTTCCCCACAGGGTTTTATTGGGATAAGAATGTGGGGATGAATTATAGGTAAGATAATGGTGGGATGCTTAACTGTGTATTTGGCTCCATTAAGAAGCTTCAGTAAATTGGTGGATATACTGTATGAAATAATGGAAGAAAGCATTTAGTCTAAAGGAATATCCATCCATCCATCCATCCATTTTCCAACCCGCTGAATCCGAACACAGGGTCACAGGGGTCTGCTGGAGCCAATCCCAGCCAACACAGGGCACAAGGCAGGGAACCAATCCTGGGCAGGGTGCCAACCCACCGCAGGACACACACAAACACACCCACACACCAAGCACACACTAGGGCCAATTTAGAATCGCCAATCCACCTAACCTGCATGTCTTTGGACTGTGGGAGGAAACTGGAGCGCCCGGAGGAAACCCACGCAGACACGGGGAGAACATGCAAACTCCACGCAGGGAGGACCCGGGAAGCGAACCCAGGTCCCCAGGTCTCCCAACTACGAGGCAGCAGCACTACCCACTGCGCCACCGTGCCGCCGTCTAAAGGAATATGTTGAAGTTATTAATTTTAAACAAGCTATTAAAACAAGGTTCAAGGCTTAAATGTATGCTCCACCAAAAAATAATATATATTTTTTTTATCTGTTACTTGTGTTGTTGGTAGTGATGGCCAGGAACAAAAAATAATAATCTCATGTTCTAATGAAGAAGAGTTATGGCAAAAACCATCAATAGGCTTCAATGCTGAACAACAACAAACAATATCAGAACATCCATTAAAGAAATATCAAGATACTAGTTGCGTAATCCACGCGTCAGACACCCAGTTGCATGCTCACAACATTCCAAACATGAAAATATTGTTAAATAAACCACTTCCTGAAAATCCTCTATTGAAAGAAAATGGGGCTCGCGTAAGTGAGAAACTGAAGATTCACCTGTCCCTCATTCATTGGACAGAAGTCCCGCTAGGTAAAATCTCATTCATGACTTATCAGCATTGCAGAGAGATATACTGTACAATTAGAGATTAAAACTAAAGAAAAGCAAGTAAAGACGTTATTAGGTGGAATATTTCTCTCATATTTGTGTGGCGCTTCAACCTGCAGAAGATCTATTTGCCAGTGCAGTTTCACAAAGCCAGAAATGCAGCTTTGTGGCTTAACCATCAATGAATGATGCGTTGTTGAGTCCTGCTTGAATGTAATCCCCACTGGTTCACGAGAGGGTTTTGTGGAAGAAAATAGAAATATTAGGAACGTTGTTAGCATATGATTACACTCCTGACATATGGATTATGCTACACAAGTAATACAAGATTTTTTTTCATGGATGTTTTGATACCATTTTCTGTTTTTTGTAATATTGGACACCTTTGAATCCAATCGTATCAGGACCTTTGTTATTTCCATTCTCCATGAAAATTTATGATTAAAAATGTGGCTTGGGCATTACAACAAACAACATGAGCTAAGTAACAGATACAAAAATGATCATTTGTAAATGTGGAGTATTTCTTTAATAGAGTTTGGAGACAATGAAATAGAAGAAGTTCAAAATGGTAAGTCCATATTTTGTTAAGAGATGCTCATACATTAAAAATGATGTATGGAGGCTGCCCCAGTGACTATCTGGTCTTGAACATTTACCAGGAGGGATTACAGTATTAGGAGTGGGCTTGGGGTCCACTCTTAGACTCCAGTTTTGCTTGCTTTGTGCCCATGACTCCTCCTTTCAAGGTCTGTTGAGATGAAATGTTATTTATGCTTCAGTTCCGCGATTAGTCTTTGGTGTATCATCTTCAGTATATCATCACCTAGATCTGCCGTAGATTTTGCATTTTTGGTGTTTAGGGCTTTGGCTTTAGAGAACCTTTGCTTCTTTTATATTACAATTTGGTTTTGTTTTACATTTGTTGCAAATTTATGTCATACTTTCTCCTTGATTATCTTCTCCAAATTGTTATGCGTACTTGACTAGAATCTCATTTTGATAAACGTTTGTTTAAAGAATACTGTAATATCCCTTCCCAGACGGGCAAATAAATCTCACAGGCAAGTGGTGGTAATTGTCCAAAAAAAAAACTAATCAATGGTTTTATTTATTTTCTTCTGACTTCACAAGCCGAGAAACACCATAGTCAGGACAAACAACAAGCACTGAACTCAAAAACCATCCCACAACCACGAGTTAAACACACTCTTCTTTTGCCTTAACCTCCTTTTCCAAAAGTCCCTCCTCCCCAGCACCCCAGAGGCTGTTTATTAAGAGTGGCAGTTGTGTCTCTGCCCACCCCTCTTTTTTTTTTTAGAACACACTGCCTAGTGACAATTTCTTTCCCAGATCGTTACAATATTTTCCTGCAACACCATTCTTTTTCATTTTGTTTGTATTGTGCTAGGCTCAAATGTACAAACGTGTATGGCATCATAAGGGAGAAGATATAAGCATCAGCACAGGGACTTCCCATTTATCCAAAATTGTAGATAAAACCCTTAATAGTGGAGTGAGCATTTTGTTTATAGGCTTTCCGGTTATGATGTAAAACTTATCTTTTGTCACTGATTTAGGAACATGCTTTGGCTTGACAACACATTACTAGATTTTAAATAACATTTCATGTCTTATTTATTTCTCATTGTAAACTTTTCTCATCTTCTCTGTGGCAGTATATTTTGCAGTCTTCCTTTGTTTCGTGTTGAATTTTGCTGCCTACCTTCTTTTTCTTTAATCTCTGCCAGTATTCTTGAATTGCCTTTTGAATTTGGACATCAGTAAAGCATTTTGCTTTCTACCTGCTTGCCATGGCATCTGTCCTGCCTATTCATTCAGATTTGCACCTCAACCAAGGTTCACACTGCCAGTCATGCTTTACATGGCGGAATGCTGGGCTGCGGTCCAGCGGCTCGGTTTTTACAGTGCCAAGAATCTGCGTTGGGTGTGTGTCTGCCTCTGTGAGTGTGGCAGACGGGTGCACATCTGACACATGGTTATGATAAAGCAGGTCGACAGCTGCTAGAGGTCTGTCTCATTTCTTGAGATGTAATTAGAGAGGCCCATGGGTATTATAGCATGGGTAAGCCACAGCTAGAGGTAATGGTGCCGTTATCAGTTGGCAGAGTGGTTTTCAAGTAACTATTCAACGTGCATTGTCATAAGTCATATGCTGAGGTCCTTGACCCACCTAAAGGCTATAATGGTTAAAAACTCAGCATTGTCTAAATAAACTAAATTTCCTTGACCTGAATCAGAAGCAGCATGACTAAACATACAAATGTGTATTCAATGAAATAATCAAGAATAAAGAATTTAAAATATAAAGATTGCAAGGCAAATACAAAATATACACTAATTGATATTCAATTCACAGATGAATTCTTACACATTGAAAAATTCAAATAAAAAAAAATAACAAAATTAAGAAACGGAGAAAACTATTTACACTCTGAAACACTAAGATAGCCTCCTCTTAAAAAACATGTAAAGCTGATATCCCCCACAATAGTCCAGGTACATGTGGACATGACGTACTGGAAAAGAGCCGGCCAGACATTGCACACATGGAACCTGCCCCATCTGCAGAGTCATGGGAGTTCTCTTCAAGATGAGCCATAAAGGAGATGAGATGGCATTGTTACAAAGCAAAAGGCTTCTGGTTTGTGGATAATGCATGCTACTTAGCCACCATGCCAGATTCCTGAGCAAAGGTCTCAAAAGAAAAAATGGGTACTATAAATATACACCACACTAGAAGAGAGACACTGACCCAGAACTAGAAAAACAAGAACTTCCAAACAAAATTGTCAATGAAAACTACAGAGAGGCTTAAAACTATGACAAAAATGGAATTTTTAAAAATTTCTTATGAAAGTAGATAAATCTCCCATCGCTGCTCTATTCTAAATGAGTTAGAAAAGAAAAGGACCAACTAATTAAATAATGAGATTGATTAGTAAAATGACACGATGATTGTGGAACTGGGTGAAACAAAAACATGCAACCACAGGGAAGCCTCCAGAAGGGGAATGGAAACCACTGCTCTAGTCCTTGCTCTTCTTTTTATTCCCATAGTCTCCTGAAGCTCCTACATATTAGAGTTTGTGACAAGTAACTGCCAGTCATTAGACCCACCTTGAACAAGCCTGAGCATTATTATAGAACACCACAAAACTTTCCTGTAAAAGAGGTGTGGAACGTACTTTACAATTCAGTGCAGGGTCAAGCCTCAAATCAGTTCCATTTATTTTTGTGTGGTGATCTTTACTGGATGTAGGCTCAGTGTGCTGTAACAGTTTATCAGGTAAAATGCAATTACAGCTTTACAAATTACATTATGCATACTGTCACACACGTGCGCTTAGGAGGCAGCCAACAAGCCCTAAGGTGAGTGATGTTACAAGAGATAAGGGGTTGATTGTATGTACTACTGCCCCTCTCTCTCCATCAACAGAACTAAAGAACAGAAATAATAACTTACCTTCAGTACTTCCGGTCACCCAAAATGGCTACCATTCCACAACCCTGGTTCCATTTTCCAGTGATGACGTTACTTCCGGCTCTCTCGAGATGACATCACTTCCAGCTCCAACTTATGACATCACTTCCAGCTCCGTCATGATGATGTCATTTTCCAGGTCCCAGCATGATGACATCACTTCCGGCCCGCCATGATGACGTCACTTCTGTCAACCTGTTTTTGATGTAATTTCCGGTAATCTCATTTCCTGCCACCTTGTTTTCACTGCCTTGGATTTTTGACCAATTTTTCACTATTTTTTTACATATTGTCCACGGACATTATACAGGGTCATTCCCCAACTCTTTTTGAGACTTCCTAAGTCATTTATTCTATCACAATACACATAAAGATTCCAATTCTTTTAAACATTTAAACAAACTAATTATCAGTATCTGTCCATTTACGTTATCATTGAGCTATGGCCAGATGACAATGGAAAAGCAAAAACTCCAATCAGAAGCAACAGCGTTTCGTCCACCGTTGGTGCTATGGCAATGCCCAACCTGTTTTCACAAACACGAAATAAGAATCATAAATGTTTTATCAAAGACATACATTTTGATTTTTTTAAACAATATTTATTGACGTGTTTGTCTGAAATTAGACATACTGACACTGAAGCAGTACCTAAGGATCTGCGCTGGTATCCCGAAGGTTGCCGGTTCGAATCCCCGTCACTGCCAAAAAGGCCACTGCTCTGCTGGGCCCTTGAGCAAGGCCCTTAACCTGTAATTGCTCCAGGGGCGCTGTACAATGGCTGACCCTGCGCTCTGACCCCAAGGGGTATTCGAAAACTACCAATTTCCTAATACAAGAAATTGTATAAGGCGAAATAAAGAACAAAAAAATAAATAAATAAATAAAATAATAATAATAATAAGTATGTGCAGCTGGAGCCTTTGCTAACAGTGGCCTGCACCAAAAGTCTTCATTCTCAGATATGACTTAATGAATTTTTCAGTCTGTTGCTGACAGTCAGCAGCGCAAAAAACTATACAGTTAGAGTGGTGAAGAGAATACCTTTGTCCAATTGGACGTGAAACATTAAATGTCGACTACCATTTAAGAAGAAGACACAAGCCTAGAAAAGATAAATGCAAACCATTTAGGATCAAATAAAGCAGATATTCACATAAAGCAGAATTCAGGTGACTGTGGTAACATTTATTTGAGGACATTCTGTCTATGACCCTCCCAATCCGTCTACTGACTTCATAGGAAGAGTCACCAGAGACATGAATGTCACTGCTGAGGTAAGTAAACCTCTTGACAAGGTCGACACTCTCTCCTCAGAAAGACACACAGCTGATGACTGTGTCCAAGAGGTCATTAAAGGCCTGCATCTTGGTTTTTATCAAACCCCAGACACTCAGACTCCTCGTTCAGTCTCTTGAGAGCCCCGATCACAGCATCATCAGCAAATTCAAGATCAGTGAATCTTTCTTCACCAACAGATGCCCCACAGCCACAGGACCCATGACTTTACCCAATACCCAGTCCATGCAAGCACTGAACAGAGTAGGAGCAACAACACACCCCTGATGAACCCCAGAATCAGCAGGGAAAAGCACAGAATTTCTGCCTTCTCTCTGCACAGCACTCATAGTGCCAGTGTACAGGTGCTCCCAATATCTATGCAAAGGGATGAAGGTCCAAGTCTTTAGATTCCTGGTGCTGCATGTTTTGCTGTATGGTTGCGAGATATGGACGCTATTCAGTGACCTGAAACGATAACTGGACTCCTTCGGTACTGTGTCTCTTCTAAAAATCCTTGGGTACCGTTGGTTTGACTTTGTGTTGAATGAGCGGTTGCTCACCGAGTCCCAAATGAGGCACATTACCTGCATTGTGAGGGAGCGTCAGTTATGGCACTACGGCCATGTGGTGTGATTCCCTGAGGGTGATTTGGCTAACAGGATCCTCATTGTTGAAGACCTGAGCAGCTGGACCAGGCCAAGGGGACACCCACATAACACCTGGTTGCAGCAGATAGAGGGTTATTTCCAGAGGGTGGGACTGGACTGCATGTCTTCCTGGGGGGTTACCAACCAGGATGCTGAGCTGTTTCCTAGTGTGGTGGGTGCGGCAATGCACTGTGCCAGTGCATGCTCCCCAACCTGACCTGACCTGGTTCTGTCTATGTAAGGAAAGGCCTATTATTGTGATCTACCTGTGGCAGAGCTACCAACACGACTTTTTATTCCCAGCAGTCATCAAGAGTAAAAAGGGTTTGATGGGAGGAAGCATGAAGTTTGAATTAGTAAGCATTCCACTAGAAAAAAAGGATTACTTCAGAGCTGTAGTGGTCTTTCACATACATCTACTCAGGTTACATGTGTCATGAAAACTAGATGCTCTGCTTGATTCTTGCATGATGCAAAATGGCATGACTGCTTGAAGAGTGCACATTAGTGCATGATTCAATTTGAAAATATGCAAATCCTAAGTGATAACAGCTGATTTATTGCATATTCCACAGTGCCAGAGTAAGATTTCAGTGTTCAACCAACACTAGGCAGTAAGATACAAATGTGAATTTGTACTACCATAGGTTATTTATATACAGTACTGCTTGAAATTTCATAATGTTAAGGTACTCGTGAAACATGTGGATGTACAGTTCCAAAAAAAAAAGGTGGTTCATATTGAGCAAGTTGAAGTTTTCCATGTTGGTAACACATCATTGCTTTGGTTTGGTCTTAAAAAAAAATGTTTCAAATTGATCATATTGGTAATCTAACTTTCCTAAGTAGTGTTCTTCAAAAAAGAAATGTCGATCTAAGGATGTAAAAGCAATGCTTTCATATGGTCAGAAGTTTCAACTACATGAAGATCTTCTTGATTGTTGTTGTGCATTTCTGTCAATGGGGCCATTCTTGAATTCTATATCCTGGACTTTGTCCTGCATGCCTAAGAGCCATCATGTTGGACAGCTGCTTGATTGTTGTATGTTCAGGATTACGTCTTGCTTATCATTGTGGTTCAGCATCTCATCTGCTTATTCTATCTCATTCTGTGTCACTTAAGCTGTTTCTGTGATATGACAGTCACCAGATGTCGCTGCTCTTCTTTTTCTTTCTTCTTATTATGGTGGTCTTTGTGACTTAATCAAGCCCTGTGATTTGCTTGACATTTGGCAGATGTCAATGCTGTTCTTTTTTCTGTCCTAAGCACACAACCAAAAAGCACTTTGCCGTGGTTTCCAGTACCTAAAGAATTTTGAATTTCCAGAACATATCAGATCATAAGCTTCTGAATAAGATCAAGATTCTACCCCAAGTAGTTTACAAGTAAATGAGTGACAGATGGAGAGACCTTAACAATATAAGGAACATTCTCAGCTACACATTATATTACTGGGATGACTGACAACACCATCCTTTTGTGGGGAAACAATATCACCTTGTCAACTGCATCTCCCCGAAGACAATAAACCAAGGTCACTAAAAGCCAAAGAAGGCAAGCCCTTTGCAAAGTACAGACTTGTCAAATTAATTTATTATGCACTATTTTTTTATTTTCTTTTTTTTATATTTTTTACTGTTATTTTGTTGATGACATTTTGTGCATTTGTTTTTTCAAGTTCATCACCTTTTCACATATCATTTCAGAGGCGCACACCATTTTGTGTTACTAGATTTCATGGGCGCACGGAATGGTTGCTATGCACGTCATATGTGTGTCATGTGACCTGTGACATCATGACAGCTCTGAGACCTTATATAGCACAGCAGCATAACATTAAGCAAGTGTAAGAACTTTAAAACCCCTTGCTGGAAAGACTCCATGAGACATTAGGGCTTCAATGCCCAAAATGAATAATTTAGAACTCAAAATTCTGGTTTGGGCTTTTGCTTGGTTTCAACCACAAATTTTGGTTTTCTCCTTCTCTTTGGCAATCATATTGCAATCTCTTGTGGAAGCAAATCTTCCCTGTGATCCTGACTATTATTTTGTCTATGCACCAAAAATATTCTGTTTGTGTTGTCTCTGCTCCTGTACGTGTAAAACGTGCAACATAAGACATTGTTCCCTGTCCTACTCAAACATAATAAAAATCAAATGATGATATCATACAAGACAGGTTGTTGTGAACAGACAGGAGCCCACAGACGTCCCCCAAATCATTGGATGGAAGCAGAGTTTCTCTACATGAATTCCTACCTCATATTTAGGAAAGATTTACTGTACTTCACAGACCGTCTTTAACTGAGCTATGGGGGATTTGAGGATTTGTTAAGACCTGCTGTGGCTTAACATCTTTTTGGTGTGTTTATTATGAACTTTTTTTCTTAGCTTCACTTTGCCTGCATTATTTTTGATATTTGTTTTTATGGTTTCTTTTTTATGTTAAATTAATTTTGTGACATAAAGAGATATACTAAGAGAACAATTTGCCATTATATCGTTTGAATGTTAAACAACAGTAAGCAAATATCCCTCCAGGAAAAAAAAATAACAAAATATTTAAGAATTACATATTTCAGGTATCAACTAATACTGCACTGCACTGCTGTGTTCTAGTTTGTTTTACAAAATTCTTACTTTATCTAGTGCCTTTCCCAGTGGCAGCTTAAGCACTTCACAAGACAAACAAAATTAAAATATAACAAAACAAATTCACAAATTATGTAGTTACTGATTGTTAATGTATAAGCATTTATTTTACTGCAGTAATTCACATACTTTTCACAGTACAATTCAATAACATTTTCTACTGTGAGCACCCATTAGAAATGTGGATTGCCTGCCCTGTGCATGGAATAAAGTAAAACTGTAACAGAGTAGAGATTTGAGCACTTTGGCAAAAAATGTATACTTAGGAGACCCCACTCGATAACAAAACATCTGTACAAGTAATGTTAATTGAAAAGAAAAAAGAGCAAAACAGGACTATGTGGTTACAATAAAATGTGGATAGTAAAAATATCACTTTAAGCATGAAAAATATCAAATACCCAGCACTCCTTGAAACAGTATGTTTAACATACAACAAAATGCTCCAAAAGGCAAATTCACTTACTTCAAAGTATCCGTTCATGTTAAAAGATGAATAGATCTACCAATATTAGCAGGTGGAAAAAATAAGTAAGCCACATCATACATTTTATTACTTACAGCCTTCTTTCATCTTTCAAAATAACTATGCATCTAGAATATACATTATATTACTATCTGGCTCACAAAGACTCTGAACAGGCATCACCAAGAACATTCATGCACCATCTGCCACCACTGGCATCGGATACCTACAATATTACTCATCTTGATTTGCGAAAGACTTTTGATATGGTACCTCATGTGACACTTCTGATCAAAACTAAAAGAATTGCAAATTCAAGATGCAGTGTATGAGGGGATGCAAAAATGTCTCATATTCACAGGCCCATCAGGGACTTCTGCTGTTAATGATGCCTGAGATGATGCTGAACTAGGTGAAATGGTGTAAATCCCAGAGCCAGCAAAATCATTAAAGATTGACCTGTGCCTATATTTATCAAGAGTTATGTAGAGAAAAGCCAAGCAAAATGACACCTTTTATTGGCTAACTAAAAAGACTACAATATGCAAGCTTTCCAGGCAACTCAGGCCCCTTCTTCAGGCAAGATATAATCACTTGCCTGAAGAAGGGGCCTGAGTTGCCTGGAAAGCTTGCATATTGTAATCTTTTTAGTTAGCCAATAAAAGGTGTCATTTTGCTTGGTTTTTCTCTACATTCATAATGGCTAACACGGTACAACACCCTAGTACTCAAGAGTTATGCAAATTTTCCTAATTTACGAAACTACTCTTACCTTCACCAGGAATTAGAGGATGTCATGAGCTATACTAATTTGCTAGGAGCTGCCAATAGATGGCGTTCACACAGAGATCAACATACACATCAAGGGAAAGGCTGGACAACAATGAACTCATAAAAAGATATTTACCTGACATAGATGGAATAATATTTGTAACAAATCTTGTATGTTACATTATTATACCATCTACGAAGAGAGGCCATGTGCTTTTTGTTTCAGACTGTAAGTGTTTTTAATGTTACATGAAAAATGCAACTTTGTAATAGTGATGATTTGGATATGTCACAACCAATCATTTCTCGAATATTGCACCAAGCTTTGGACACCCTAACAAACACATGAGATAATACGCTAATTCATAGCATGGATAAGAACACATACCTGAATTGCAAGAACTATCACAGATTCAGCACAAGTGGGCATGGATTAAGTCAAATATAATAAATCAAGTGACCACATCATCACCAGTTTGTCGTCACTTTCTCTATATTGCTAATTCCTGCCACTCAACAAAACCCACACTAAATGCCAGACATGCCCTCTTTGCAGGTTTTTTGTGCCTATTGTGCAGATCTCATCCCAGGCAGCCTTACCTGAAACACAACAGGCAGGTTTACAGCATGCTCAGGCTCAAAAATGGGGTGTAGGCTTTTAAAATAGAGAATGCCAATGATGTCCAGAAAGGAGGAGAGGGAAAAAGACAAACAAAAACAAAAGTGTCTTTACATTTAAGATGAATTCAAAAAATTAAATAGAGTACAAGAAGGCAAAGCAGAACAAAAGCACCAAAAAATAGGCAAAAACCAAAACCACAAAAAATCCAAATAATCATAAACACTGTTAACAGTACTTCAAACAAATGCAGGGGCAAAAAAACAGCATATCTGAACAAGAGGGAGCAAAAATCAAGAATAGGAATCAAAAGCAAAACATATTGCCAGAACTGCTGTAGTCACTGCCATTTCTCTTTTTATACAGTTTGAGACAGTGCGCCAACTGCATCATAAGGTGGCCCCGTCTCCTTGGGCACCACATAAAGAAGGCATGACAGATAACACAGAAAATTAACACATAGGCAGTAAACCTAATATAAAATTCAAAAACAGGTAACACCAAATTGATGCAAATCCTAATAATATATAGATAGAAACGCAAAACAAAACCAACAACATAATTCTTAACATGTAAAATTATATTTAAATAAGAAAAAGATTAAATAAACAAAAAATTAACTTGAGTTAGGACAACATTCCTGGATGTGCCATAACAGTCTATAGTAATAATTAATTACATTTATATAGCGCTTAACTACTCCAAGTGCTTTATATAGACAGTAGCACCACCAATGTGTAGCCTCCACCTGGATGATGCAATGGCAGCCAATGTTGTGTCAGTACACTCACCACACATTAGCTTTTTGGTGATGAAGGGAGTGAGACAGATAGTTAGCCAATAAGGGACACAAAGTGATTAAGGAGCCACAATGACCAGCCCTTAGTAGGGACATTGGAAGTCACCCAACTTTCTTAACAAGATGCCCAGGAAAGTTTCTGACCACAGAGAGTCAAGATCTCAATTTAGTTTTTTTTCAGTCTCATCCAAAGGAATGAGACCAATATTTAACCCAGAGTTCCCCATCACTGCACTGGAGCATTGAGATCCAAACAGAGACCACAGGGTAGTTCCCCAATAGCCTCACCAGCATCTCTTTCAGCAGCACCCCAAATTCATTTTTGGGGGACCCACTGTGGCTTCAGGTTTTTGTTCTAACCAAATTCACAATCAGTGATGATAACTGATAACTACTGATCTCATTTAATGAGCTGGTCTTTTTTTTCTCTCGTGTTCTGCATTCAAAAGAAAAAAGCACACCAGTATGATTTTACATTTATAAGATATTTGAAATATTTCTGTTTTTGCTATAGCTTTAAATGTTTAACTCTCATTTGTTGTTTTCCTATTATTTTGCCCTTTTTCTGTGTAGTTTGCTCCCTTCTTTTTATCCTAATAATGGCAATTAAAAAACAAGCAGAGCAGACACCCGGGCAAACAAAATTGAATGATAAAAGGCTGCAACTACTTCAGCGGCACAGCCACTAATTAGTAAATAATGGATTAAATTGCATCGTTCCCAATCTGCATTGTTCCCAAAACACACAAACCGGGAAATAACACCTCACTTAATTAGGTTAGGAGTCCAATTAAAAACAGAAGCAAAACCCTGCTGGCAGAGGGGGGTCCACAGGGCTGAGTTTGGAAACCACTGGCCTAGATAGTCTTCCATCCAAGTACTGGTTAGGCTCAATCATTAGCTTCAGGTGGGTTACCTCTTCTGCAGTGTAGGTGGTATGGCTGCTGCTAGTAAACCAGACAGCTTGTATGATTTAACTATTGTTTGTGTGTGCCTACTTATGTGAAGTTTTAGGGTGGCTAATTATGTTATTAATATGGATGAAAAATATTGGTAGATATTCAAATAGATTAGATTATACAGTATAAACTTTCTTAATCCCAAGGGGTAATTCAGATGCATGCAGCATAAGAAACATAAAAAACAAGGATACAGACTCACAGGATGGATAATACAGCCAATCAATCAATCGATCAATCGATAAGTAGATAAATGAATACAAGTAAACTTAAGGAGTACATTGGATAGAAGCATTGAATTGCCTGATAGCAGTGGGCAGAAAAGACCCCTCAAAACTTCTTCTTAGTACACCGTGGTGGAATGAGCCTGTGGCTAAAAGTGCGCTTGGAGGGGATGGAGGGCATTTTTCATAATGGCACCCAGTTTTGCCATTATCCTGTCTTCCACAACAACTTCCAGTGTGACCAGGGTTCACCCTGTGATGGAGCAGGATTTCCTGATAAATATGATTCCCAGGAGACCACAGCATAGAACACCACACTGGACACTCTTGACTGGTAGAACATTTCCAGCAGTTTGCTGGACACAACAAAAAAACAGAATCTCCTTCGCAAGTACAGTCTGCTCTTGCCCATCTTGTACAGTGCCACTGTGTTGTCAGACCAGTCCAGTTTGATGTTCATCTGAACTCTCAGGTCCCTGTGGCCCTGCACCACTTCCACATCCTACTGACGAATGGTGACTGGTCTTAGAGACCTCTTGGCATACCGGAAGTCCACCACCCATTCTTTTTTCTTGTTGATGTTGAGGTGCAAGTTAGTTGGCCCTGCACCACAAGACAAAGTCCTCCACAACCTTCCTGTACTCTGACTCGTCCCCATTATAAATGCAGCCGATGATGGTTGAGTCATCTGAAAATTTCTGTAGATGTCAAGTGTTGGTATTGTGATGGAAGTCTGCTTTGTGGAAGGAAGACATCACTGTTCCCTGAGATGCTCTAGTATTGTACAGCACCATTTCTAACACAGAGAAGGCTTAATAAAACAGAATTTATTAGCATGAAAAGAAAATTACATAGTGGAATAGTTAACCCCCAACATGGAGATGAGGAAATGCCCTGTCAGATACTGGCTTCAGCAGAATCTGGTCACCCTATGTTTGGAGTTCTTTGAATCTCAGCTTCATGATATTTTGCAAAAGATCAGTGACTAGGAATTGATAAGCTTCGTGGAGATGAATGGCCTATTGTCATCAGAATTGTTATTATGTCTGATGTGACCGTTGAAATCTTGCTAAGTAATTCAGTAGAGGTCTTTTGGCAATTAAAAATAACAACTTTAATGTACAGTACATCAATAATACACAAAGCAAACCCTTTTTAAAGATTAATAAATATGTTCACTTTATTCTGTGAACGATCAAACTGTCAAAGAAAAAATTATTTACATTTCCTTCATTGTTTCGCCACAATGCAGGGGCTGCAACGGTAAGATTGAGCTTTCTTCTTGGCAAAGGGGAATAGCACGACATGATCAGGCGATTGAAAATAAGTCACTGTGCAATGCGGCAGATGTTAAAAAAAATAAATAAATGGAATAAAAAATAAACTCCTAGATTGCTGAGACTTCATTTTTTTTTCACCAAATGGGAAAAATGACTCTTCCTTGAACTTTGTGTCTGCCTTCTGTAACAGATTACACAGCTGCTTTGTACAGATCAGCTTCCAGGCAATTTTTCTGACTGCCACATTATAACAAAGTGCAATGAAGTCCGGTGACTAACGCTTGTCCAGTGCCACTGTCCTCCACCCCTGAGGAGGAATAGTTTAAACATTAACTTGGCTTGGGGGATGGGCTGAGAGAAAGCTTCAGTTCTGAATTGTTGTTATTTTTTATCTCTTCATTCCCAGTCTCTTCATCATTTTGAAAAGCCAGAGCCAGTCCTACAGCAGCAGTGACAAGCACCAGACGGGGAACCCCTTAATGTCTATTGAAGAGCACACCGAAACACAAATCCACGGAACAAGAGTGAATTAAATGCACAGATCTGTGTATGTCTGTGGATTGTGAAAGGGGAAACTGAAAAACTCCCTAAGTAAACAGAGAAGACACCCCAGCCCCAAATTATATTAGGGTCCTCTAACACAAAGACACAGCAATTCCTTCCGCAGATTAAATACGTCAATTCTAAAAAAGGCAACTTCTACAGGTTTGGAGTCAGCAATTGTATATGTGTTTCAAACAGGGAGTGCTTCAAGTACATCTTATATTCTCTGATACAGGGACATATTTCTTCATCCAGATAAACAAAGAAGAGCAGAAGTTTTTGTGATAGTTTAAAATACAAATTAAAAATGTTCTCTAAATCATCTGTTGATTGAACATTCCTTCCAACAAATTTGTGGCTTTGTGAATTGTGAGACTGACTGAGGTGGAAGCCATAATTTATCAATGTGTTGTTCAAGGCATACTGAGTAGTTGGCTTTTTTTAAAAATATTTTGGAAAGATGGAAAATCAGATTAAAAATGAAATGTTATTTCAGCAGAAAAGTGACAAATGCCCTGACCTACATAGTCATTAAGGAGCTGAATGGTTTAATTCAACATTTTACTGTCAGGGAAATGCTCATTGTGCAACCAGACTTTCTTTTGGAGGGCACAAACATGGGAGTGACTCCCTCTCTCAAATTCAGACTCATGTTGTCACACTTACAGCATTCAATCCAGAGCATGACTAGCAAGTGCCCATCCATTTAACACTAGAATCCCTGAAAAAAGTCAAAAGTCAAAGTCAAAGTGAACTTTATTGTCATCTCAACCATATACAAGTATACAGATAGACGAAATTGTGAAGCTCAGGGTCCACAGTGTAACAACATGACGTGCAAATAATAATTTAAAAATAGAATTAAAATTTAAATTAAAATTTAAATTAAAACACAAACAAGACCAGACATTGTGCAAAGACAAGACAAAGAAGTAGCAGCAATATCGCTGTGTAAGATATGTAATATAATAAATAAATAATAAATAATAGATATAGATAATACAGAAATTATCAGTGTATGATAATAGTTGTTTAAGACATATGTAAACAATGACAGCTCAGAATGTTTCACAGCAGAAGGATAACAAGAGTGTCAAAATACTTAAAGGTCAGTAGGAGATTTTCAGTTCTTCTCTACATTCACACTCATCTTTGCAGGAAAGTGGCTCACATGTATAAAAGTTCTGTTTTTAGAGGTGGTTGAGGCCGTGTGGATTGTCCAGGGGGCAGCCTGGTGTTAAGGAGTCTGACAGCTTGGGGGTAAAAACTCTCCTGCAGCCTGGCAGATCTGGCTTTGATGCTGCAGTATCTTCTCTTGGATGGCAGAAGTGTGAAAAGTCCATGTGAGGGGTGTAAGGGGTCCTGCACAATGCTGCAGGCCTTGCGGACACTGCGTTTGTAAAATATGTCCTGTGGTGAAGGGAGAGGCACCCCAATAATGTTCTCTGCTGTCTTCACTATCCTTTGTAGGTGCTTGCGGTCGCATATGTTGCAGTTGCCATACCAGACAGTGATACAGCTGGTCAGAACATTCTCAATGGTGCCTCTGTAGAACATGGTGAGGATGGAAGGGGGAAGACGTGCTCGCTTCAGCCGCCTCAGGAAGTGTAGTCTCTGCTGGGCTTTCTTGATTAGTGATGAGGTGTTATGTGTCCACGTAAGTTTCTCAGTTATGTGCACACCGAGGAACTTGGTACTCCTAACACTCTCCACATCTAAACCGTTGATGCTGAGTGGGATGTGGGCAGGGCGTGATTTTCTGAAGTCCACGATTATCTCTTTTGTCTTGTCGACATTGAGAGATAGATTGTTGTCTTCACACCATGCGGACAGCCGTTCCACCTCATCTCTGTATGCGCTTTCATCATCACTGCTTATCAGTCCCAGCACCGTCGTATCATCCGCAAACTTGATGAAAAAAGTCATAACGCTGGGAACACCTTAAATCCCATTTTCCTCTGCTATTTTTTTGAATATAATTGTTTTGTATACCTTTTGTGAAAGTGTTTATTTGATATTTGGACTTCAGTCTTCACACATTATACACTTCATGACAGAATTTTGTCAATTATTATAACATGAAAAAAGTTTCTGTTTTAGTTATGTATTCAACATTTCTTCCTATCATCCTACATTTACCCAAATCGTTGTAGACACGGAACGGAACACACGTGAAATGTATGTATTCCAAATAATGATATATTATTTACCCTCTACAACTCTAGGCACCTCACTCCAAGATTGACAGACCTTAGCTGGGAGAACTTTAGCTGCATCGGTGGTGGATGGGATAAGCAGGCTGCTTGCTACTTGTGCTGATTGACACATTTGCCAAACAAAGACACTGATGAAGAGGTGTGAAGGAAATTAAGGTGGCCAGGCATTACAGCTTTTTTTGTAGGCTTCAGGGATTCTAGAGTTAAGCTAACGGAACCTTTATTAAGTCTGATGGGTTCTTAGTTTCTCCACATTGATGAAGATGTTACAGTATCCCTGGCCCCTAAGGTGTCCTGATACAAAGTAATACTAATGTTTGATGATTGGAGAAGTGAAAAATAATGATGTCCTAAAATGGATGCCGTACTTGGCACTTGATTCTTAAGCCTTGTATTCTTCTGTCGAGCTAACTTCTTCTGCAATGAAGAACTTCTCAGCAATCTGTCATCACTGATCTGTCAAAGCCATGTCACCGTATTCTCTATGGTGGATAATAATAAATAATAATAATAATTCATTACATTTATATAGCGCTTTTCTCAGTACTCAAAGTGCTATCCACACAGGGAGGAACCAGGAAGCGAACCCACAATCTTCCACAGTCTCCTTACTGCAAAGCAGCAGGATAGGCTAAGGCAGTGGATTTTAAGCCTCAAGCCTACTTGTTCATTTCTAGCGACAACTGTACATTGTAAGCATTTTGAATTAAATTGCTGCACTTGGAGTAGTATTTCAATTTATGAAGGTGTTGAAATACTGTTAGTTGATATCTCAGACTCATTCCTTGTATGTTTTTAGTTAGGATTTATTTCTTAATCTGTGCTAAATAAATAAGCATGCATAAACAGAACAAAAATTGTTTAGTTCTAGCAGATTAGCAGTTTTAATTGTTTTAATTAACACTTTTGAATTATTTCCATACAAACACTTTTATTATCATTTACCTCTTGTTTTATCCTAATGTATACAGTGCCTATAAAAATATTTATTCCCTTGGAAGTTTTCAAATGTTATTGTTATACAACACTGAATTACAAAGGATTCAATTTGGCTTATTTGACACTAATGATCAGAAGGAGACCCTATAAATGAACACAGATCTCTGCAAAGTGGTCTAAATTAATTAATTATAAATCTGAAACACAAAATAATTGATTGCATAACTTGAGTACTTAGTCAGGATTTAGTAGATGTACCTTTGGATGCCAGGACAGCCTTCAGTCTGTGTGCACAGGTCTCTGTCAGCTTTGAACATCCAGAAAATGACATTTTTCACCATTACTTTATGATTTCGTGTTTCATGTGTTCTGACAGACAATAGTCTTTTAAGACTGAATAACCATGGGGTTATTTATCCTTAGACTCATTTTTGGAGTCTTGGGTGTTATTAAGAGACCAGTGCCCATATTTTTCAAACTTCTCAGAGAAGGAAAACAGTCCTAACTGGTGAGTGCCACAAATTTGGTCCTATTAATAAAGTATCTATCTATCTATCTATCTATCTATCTATCTATCTATCTATCTATCTATCTATCTATCTATCTATCTACTCATAGAAGGAGGAGTAAAAATTTTATCAGTTTTCCTAAATTTGGAAACTACTCCTAACTTCACAAGGAATTTGAAGAGCTTATGAGTTGTCCCAACTCACAAGGACCTGCTAGAGGATGGTGTTCAGGCAGAGATTGACACACACATCCCAGGGAAGGCTTAAAGTTTTGGAAACACTGGACAATAATGAGATCATAAAACAATATTGATTTGACAGAATAATATTTGTAACACTTCTTGTATTTTATGTGATCACTCCATCAACACAGACAAGTCATGTGCTAGCAGCCTAAATGCAAGTGTTGGTAACATTACGTGTGAAAAGCAGCTTTGCAATAGTGATGACCTGTATATGTTACAATCAACCGTTTCTCGAATTTTGCACCAAACGTTGAATGCCCCTATAATGTGTGAGGTGATACACATATCCATACATTTCCCCATGACTTCATGTGTGTTAATATTAAAACAAGCTGCATTCATGCAAATCGGCACACACATGAAGAACATTGCCCCAAGTGTGGATGAGCAGACATATGTGAATCGCAAGTGATAGCACACAAAGGTTCTCATGGAAGCTGAAGTCCAAGAAGGTTCAAGAAGGCAGGCTGAGACTCCCAGGTTATTGGATAAATAGAGCCTCACAGAAGATAAGAGGGGAACGTGGAATGGGAAGGGGCATGTCAGTCTGGATGACAATCAGGGCACTGGAAGAGCGACTATGATTTATAGCTGTGGCTATTCAATAATTGTGGCCATAACATCAAGAAAATAATTCTTATGAAAGTATGGCTGTGGTCATTCATTATTAAATAAATGTGCCCATTATGGGGCATTCTTCTCACTTGGTATGTGCGTATCTGTCTTTCAGTCTTGGTGTTTGTTACAATATTATTTATGATGTTGCTGGTAAGTGACAACAGTTACATGCAGCTTAACGCACTGTACTACCTTATTTTTTTGTTATGTTTTTCTTCTTCTTCTTCTGGTGAATTGAACATTATTATTATTATTATTATTATTATCATCATCATGTTTGTGGTGCAGCCCTAATGTTAGTATTGTAAAACTATAAAATGTCATCATTAGAGCCAATTTGTGCCAATGCCCGCTTTAAAATCATGGCATTATTCATTCCCAAATGCGACCTTGCTTAGAGTAGGAGTTGGATGCTTTGTAACTACTTCTTATGTCCTGCTCTAAAGTAGTACAAATTCTTATCCTATTCAGATTTTTAATGCAATTCCTAGGAGTAATTGCATCTATTGTATCTATTGTACCATCTATTGTAATATGAAAATAATTTAGACATCTTTTTCATCTGCTACGACCTCTCTCTTACTCTGAGATTTGTAGAGAATTCACTTCTCCACTTCTCCAGTTTATCTCCACTAGTGGCCCTTGTCTATTCCCACTGGCTTATAGACATTGTTTTCAAATTCTGATGCAGACTCTTTCACTATTGTGCCCTAATACTGTTCTGCCATATCTTTACATCCTTTTTGACAACCCCTTGTCAGCTGGGCAGTCCTTTGCAATATTAAATCAAACCAGATCAAATGCTTGATTTGATTTGACATAAACAGGGATGCTCAGAATACTTTGGGATGATATCAATCCATCCATTATCCAACCCGCTATATCATAACACTGGGTCACGGGGGTCTGCTGGAGCTAATCCCAGCCAACACAGGGCACAAGGCAGGAACCAATCCCGGGCAGGGTGCCAACCCACCACAGGACACACACAAACACACCCACACACCAAGCACACACTAGGGCCAATTTAGAATCGCCAATCCACCTAACCTGCATGTCTTTGGACTGTGGGAGGAAACTGGAGTGCCTGGAGGAAACCCACGCAGACACAGGGAAAACATGCAAACTCCACGCAGGGAAGACCCGGGAAGTGAACCCAGGTCTCCTAACTGCGAGGCAGCAGCGCTACCCACTGCGCCAAAAGGGGGGACCAACTATTAACATGTTGTTTTCCGTCATACTTTTAAAATTGTATTTAAGATCTTGTAATAATTATCCCTAGATATTTAAACTGCTGTAATACAAAGAGCAAAATATAATTGAACCTAGTCTGATGCACCAGAGAATTAAATAGAAAAAGCACAATTCTATTCAAATTAATTTTGAATCCAGAGATCTTATAAAATTCCCCTAGCAGGTTAAGCACTAGTGGCACAGATGATTGTGGTCTGGAGATATAGAGCACCATATTACCTGTGCACAAATGCAGTTTTAGTTCAAGGCCTTCTCTTATGATCCTCTTTATCTCTGATTGCTTCTGAAGATGAATAGCTAAAGGTTCATTGGCAGTGGCCTAAGACATTGGAGATAACACACACCTTGTTTAGTTCTTCATTCTAATATGAAATAATCCAAGTTTGCATTATTAATAAGCATCAAGGCTACTGCATTTTCTCAATTCTTCTAGCAAAAACTTCCACCCCCCAAAAAAAGACAGAAAAACTAGGGTTTAGCCTTAAGCCCTTCTTTCTGCCTGTCGTTTGCACTGCCACCCCAATTTGTGCCTGTTGTTATGTAATGGTTATTGCATGGCAGTCAACTGAGAGGATTATACTAATTATGTCATTGCCCTCGCATTCAGCCAGTTTACTTATGTGACATAATGTGGCCCTCGCGAGGAAAACTGGTCTGAGATGATGAGATGAGACATATGTGACGGGCACTTTTTAGTATTCCCTGATTTATAGTACTTTGGTTTTTTTTTTTTTACTTTTTTGAATTCTGTTTTGGCTTTCTGGAATTATCAGTTTTGTTTTGGCTTTCTGGAATTATTGATTTTGTCTTGTGCTTGTGTTCCTCTTCCCTATGACTTTCAGTCTGTTACTGGATTTTGTTACTATCTGCCTACTTGTGTATGACCTTTTGCCCGATTTTTGACCAGTCTTTTGTATTCTGTAACTGATTTATTAAAACAATTAAATTAGCTGTCTTCCTGTCATGCCTGTTCAGATCTAATCTGTCTTTGCACTGGTGTCTGCTCTTTACTTTTATGTGGGGCCCACTACAGTCCAACAGCTCAATTTTATTTTCAGCAAAACCCACCCTGAGGGGCTGTGTTTGTGCATTTCTGCTACTCTAGGCACATTTACTTGGCAACAATGATCAATAAGTTGTTTAACTTCTTAAAACTTTAAGACATGTCAGGCTTATGATGTTCATCAGTCTCAAGAGGTGGAAGATAACAGAATTAAATACCTCTGATGTTCCATAATAGTTGGGAAAATCAAAGTCTAGATGGCCAAGACTAGATAGCTGCACATTTGATTCCTGGTTAGTATAAGTGCTTTTTAAAACCTGAGGCCTGTTACTATTGATAACATTTCTGCCATGTGTTATCTGGGTTAGGTAGCAGTGCAGTAAGATTCCACAGGACACAAAGATAAGAACTTAAAGGAGTTAACAACTAATGTCATGATGACAATGATGACCACAATTACGAAAAGCACAATAGACTGAAGTGATTTGGGTTTGAACTTCAGATAGGGCGTATTGTCTTCTTTTTTAGGTGAAATTAGAATTTTTAACTAAATTTTTAATTTACACTAAGTAGGTGTAAGCAGAGCTTGTATTCTAATTAATTACTGTATGCACAGTAAGAATTCAATATTCTTATCTGTGGAATCCCAAAGGTGTGATCAAATTATAGCAATGTATCTCATTTCTATCTTGATTTACTATATGTTACTGTATCTGTGGAATAAAGTTGCATGCCTCCCATCTGCGCACACATTTACCTCTAGAGATAATAAAGTATACCTACCTCCTTTATAAAGAAAAGTAATTATGCCGGAGGGTGGAGATCCTATACCAAAACAATTTACTATTTTCACAGGGTTTATCATCTCAGCACTTTGTGGTTTCTCAGTACACCCTGGATTATAATTTTAATGATTTCTATAAGGTAAAGGAGGTGGTGCAGTGGCTTCTTCACAGATCCACTGTCCTGACTGTAATCCCATGAACATCATGCCCAGTGGTGACTTCACATGACCTTCTTATGTCTGTGGTGACTTACCTCTGGAAAACTCAACCTATCTTCTGATGTGTATGTAAATCCAGGTTGGGTGTCTATGAATATAAATGTTTGCGTGTGCGTCAATGGGCTTTGTGATGAACTGGAGCAGTTGTTGCCTTAGATCCAGAGAATCCAAAATATTACTCTGGCCCTGTGTGACCCTGCATTGAAATAAGTGTATTTGAGAATCTTCAACTATGTTATGTACAGTGAAGGACAAGAAAACTATTGTCAATGAAAACAGATGGAGCATTTGAAAATAACATAACAGGCAGTTAATACAGTGCAACAAGAACTGGAGTCATATGATTGTATGTCCCAGTTATCATCCTTCCTGAATTACTCTTACTTAACTGTGGGCAATTGGAACAACGTAAGACTAAGTCATGAAAAATGTGAGTTTTGTTCCAATTGAATAAATGACTTTGCTTTTTTTATCCTCCTTAGATTCCTATCATTTCGAAACTTGAGAAACAGATCTTAGAGAGGAGAAGAATGTGAGTGTCAAGACCAGGTTCAAATTTAATAGATTTTGAATGAAGCCAGTGAAATTAAAATAGAAGCCTTCTGATTTTAGAGTTTTCTTTTTTGATGTGCTAACAAGGCCAGCAATGACCTTTGCACTTGACAGAATCATGTAATTTTGAAGGTGTGTTATTAGGAAATGTAGCATCCCTCTAAAAATAATAATAATAATAATAATAATACAATTTATATGGTGTGTTTCTAACTACTCAAAGCTTTTTACATAAACAATGGCCATCCACTTCATCCACCAGCAATGACAGCCATTCTTGTGTCAGTATGTTCACCCAAAGTAACTCTCAGGTGGTGAAACTATGACATAGATAGTTAGCCAGTAAGGGAAAAGAGATGATTTGAGGGCCAGAATGACCAGGCCATGGGAAGCAATTTAGCCAGGACATCAGGTGGGACACTACATTTGCCCAGGATTGTTTTATGGCCACAGTAAGTCAGAACCTCAGTTTGACATCTCATCTGAAGGATGGCCCCATTTTTTCAGCAGTGTCCCAATCCCCACACAGACCATGGGGTAAGTGTTCCCTGCTGACCACACCAACATGTCTTCCAAGAGCAACTGAAGGTTTCTTGGTTGGTCTTCCATCCAAGCACTGGCCTGGCCCAGCTTCAGGTGGATTACTGGTTCAGAATTGCTGGATGAACACCTTGAGACCTGCAATGACTCCTGTATAGGATGGTGGAAAAGAACATCAAAGGGAGAAACCAGGAGAGTGTGAATTCTCCAAGAAATGATTGGGTCTAGACAGCATTAAAGCCAGTGGGCTAATGGAAAATATTGTGTTTTGTTAGACTTTGCAGCTTTTAATGACCCATCCATTGTTTCATCTCAGTAGAACAACTAATGAAAAAGTTATGAGAGAAATCACTAGATTTTATATATCTTGTGTTAGCAGCTTTCAAATGATAACAAAGATAATATATTGTATTTCTGAAAGGAAATCTCTTAACTATAGTAACACTGAGGAATATCAGGCAACAGAGATGGAATATTTTCACCAGACCTTTTGTACACGTGGAAAATGGAAGAAGTAAATTACCTAATAAGAGTGTCTGACAGTTCAACTTATTTTGTAAGACGATGTAAGAGAATGACTTGATAAATTGTGTCAAAAGGTGCACTTAAGTCTGAAATACAATTGTAGCATTTCCTGCCACAGCGAATGTTAGAACATGACTAGAAACACATTGGATCAATGTCTTTTCTGTACTAGAACAAGGGTGAAAGCTAAATTGAAAGTTATTATACTTTAAGTGCAACAGTTTCAAAGAATCTGTAAAATTTCTTTAGAGAAGATACATTTGAAATTTGTCTTTAGAAGATGACACATTAAATACTTGCTTAGTCTTAGTGTCAGATTCATTAAAAGTTTTATTACGTGGATAACAGAATAACATACTTGAGGGTGGCATGGTGGACCAGTGGTGTATTTCTGCTGCCTCGCAGTATGGAGACCACGGAGGATGTCTTGAGTCCTTCCTGTGTGGAGTTTGTGTGTTCTCCCCATGTGTGCATGAATTCCCTCTGGCTGTCCAGGGACATGCAGGTTTGGTGGCCTGTGTGTGTGTGTTCATCCTGCAATGGACTGAAATCCTGTACAGGCTTTAATCCTGCCTTGTTCCCTGTGCTAGCTGATATTGGCTCCAGTCCTTCCAAAACACCCTGATCTTGATTAAGTGGCTTACAAAACAACATGGCATACTTGTAAAATCATTTTGTTAGTTTATAATTATTAGAGAATGTTATAAAAATTATTACTGACAATTTTAAAACCTGTAGTGAAACTAGACTCCACTGGTAGTCATGTAAATTTCTGTACACCATAACATGTTTAAGAAGACAGTTCTCAGTCAGCCTGCCTGGCCAAATCAAATTATGAGGATTTCTTTCCATATCATAGACACCACTGCCAACCACTGCAGTACAGCCATTTTTTGGTTTCAGTTTATTAATCACATAACCAGTAGTATGGTACTTTTTCACCAATTGCTGAATTGTATATTTTAACAGGATCATTTGGAATGGATTATTGTTATGTCAGCATGGAGAAGCTTGTATAAACATACATCTTCACAACTGAAATACACGATTCCAATTAATTTGGCATATCTTTTCCCCAGCAAGCACACAGATACTGTAACAGAACTAACACACCTCAGAACGAAGTCCTGCTTGCTCCACCTGAGCACTCAGACTACCTGACTGTTTGCTGTTCCTAAAAACAGGGCAGGACTCCTTACCATGCTTGAGGTTACTTTTATCTCACCACTTCGGTGTTAAGAAGATGTGGAACTTACTGTTTTAGTAAAGATGTGACTATGGTCATTTGAAATTAATCAAAGATAGTAAATCCCCTACATTCAAGGTATGAAATTTCAAAGATGCAAATGTGCATGCCCAATAAAATAAAAATTATTTAAATAAGTGAAAATTTTTAAATTGTAGCTCAAGTTCAAATTTCACGGCAGCACGTAAGTTAGTTTGCATGTTTGGTGCTAGGTGGAGCGCAAAATTCTTGCTATAATTGTACATGTTTTCTATAGGAGTTGAGGGTTTGGGGCAGTGTTGTGCAAGTTCATACCTCACAAGAACTAGCTCAAAGTTCAGTTTACACAGGTTAAAATTAATAAATTCATATTTCACCATTTCAATTTTGAACTAGTTCATGTTCAGTTCATTTAGTATTTTTTAAGGAATGAGAATTAATGACCGATGAGTTTACTTATTTCAATTTTGCATGCCTTATATTAGGCTATTATAGTGTTCTGCAATAAAATACAATAATTATGAAGACTTTTTTATTTAAATACACTTTTTTGAGTTATACCCAGCAACAAACGCGTATAACCATATATGCTAATATCCTCCCAGTCAAAAAAGAAATTAAACAGATACATATAGTATCTATATACTATACACATAAATTGCCGCTCTATTTCCAACCGTGTGACAAAAAAGGTGACTGTGGAAGCAGTGTGTAGGTGAACTAACCTATAACTCTACCGTCAAAATTCGCCTCACATATTGAATTGTCCAGCAGGGAAAAGTATAAAGTGGCCTTGCAAAGAACAACATTTTCCTAAAAGCAAAAGCAGAGCTTCACCGTGTGTTCGTGTCAATGGAGGTGCAACTTAAGCACAAGCAGGCAGACACAGACAGTGCCTATTTGATTTTACGTTATTTTTTCCAAATACAAATAAATGGTAAAATACTCGTACGAAATGAATATTCTTAAAAAATCCACTATTTGTGCTTATCCGAATACCGTATTCGGATTTGGCTCCACCCCTATATTACAGGGTAAGGCAAAACATTTAATCTGGACCTAAACCAGATCGAGAATGTCACTTAAAACCGAACTAGCTCACGTTCAAGTTCTTCACTTGCAAATACGTTACGTTAAGCTTACTGTTCTTAGAAAAATGAGCTTGTTCAATGAACGCACTCTTTTGAACTAGTTCATGCACAACACTGGTTGGGGGTTGCATTGTGTTCATTGG
Source organism: Erpetoichthys calabaricus (assembly GCF_900747795.2). Taxonomy (NCBI): domain Eukaryota; kingdom Metazoa; phylum Chordata; class Cladistia; order Polypteriformes; family Polypteridae; genus Erpetoichthys; species Erpetoichthys calabaricus. Next base: position 254,108,785 of record NC_041396.2, on the reverse strand, counting down.
GTGCTAGGCTAACTTTGCTATAGACTTACAAACAAACTGGACCTGTGAATGAGCTCTTGGAATGGCACTCGTTCATATGTACGGGACTTACTGTATCGATTAACAAAGATGTATTCATAAAGTACGGCAAAGATTTTAAGTTTGCTTTTTAGATATCAATGTAAGAAGTTATTGCTTTTCTAATGGAAATAAGAAAATATGAATAGCATTCTATCCATCCATCCATCCATTCATCTGTTTTCTGAACACACTAAATCCATTTGTGAGGAGTAGCAACCAATTCTAAGGGGCTTACAGTAGATCTAGGTAATAGATTAGGTACAGCCTTTTAAACTGGTTATTAATTTCTGCAGTGTAGCCTACTAAAATAACTGTGTTTGGGACAAATATAATTTTTTTCCTTGATTTACCCCTCTGCTCCACAATTTAAAATTACAAATCAAAAAATTCAGATGTGATTAAAGTGCACATTGCAGACTTTCATTTAAGGTGCCTACATACATTTCGGTTACGCCATGTAGAAATTACAACACTTTCCCAACAATCACTTTTTTGCCCCATTTTAAGGCACCATAATGTTTGACATTATTGGCGTCACAGGTGTTTGTGATTCCTCAGGTGTGTTTCATTACTTCATTAAGATACCTCGGCTTGCTTCTACCCTTTGAGGTCTGTAGTTGCCATTGTTCATCATGAGGAGAAGAGCTGTGCCAATGAAAGTCAAAGGAGCCATTATGATGCTGAAAAACAAGAATAAAATCATTAGAGGCATTGGTAAAACCTTAGGATTACATACAGCAACTCTCTGGAATATCATTAAGAAGAAAGAATGCACTGGTAAGTTCAGTAATTGCAAAGGGACTGGTAGGGCAAGGAAGATCTCCACTGAAGAAAACAGAAAAATCTTCACTATGGTAAAGAAAAAGTCCCAAACAACTGTGTAAGTGTCAGAGATGGCTATGGCAGAAGACTTCATGAACAGAAATACAAAGGCCAGACAGCAAACCATTAGTTAGCCACAAAAACAGAATGACCAGATTACAGTTTGTGACAAAGTGCTTAAAAGAGCCAGCAGAATTCTGGATAAAGGTCTTGTGGACAGAATAGGCAAAGATGAACCTGTATCAGAGTAACGGCAAGAACAAAGTGTGGAGACGAAAAGGAACTGCCCAATATCGAAAGCAGACCATCTCATCTGTTAAACATAATGGTGGGGGTGTTATGGCTTGGGCACATATGGCTGCCACAGGTACTGGCACATTTATCTTCATTGATGATGGAACTGCTGATGGCAATTACACAATGTATTCTGTGGTGTATAGAAACATGTTATCTGCTCAAGTTCCACTAAATGCCTCCAAACTCATTGGATGGTGCTTCATCCTACAACAAGATAATGATCCCAAACATGCTGCTAAAGCAATACAGGATTTTTTCAAAGCTACAAAATGGAAGATTCTTGAATCAACAAGCTAGTCTCCCAATTTAAATCCAATTCAGCAGGGCTCCCTTATGCTGAAGAGAAAACTTAAGGGGATAAGCCCCCAAAACAAGCAGGAGCTAGAGATGGCTGCATTAGAGACTTGGCAGAGCATCACCAGAGAAGCTCCTCAGCACCTGGTGATGTCTATGAATCACACACTTCAAGCAGTCATTGCAGGAAAGGGATATGTGACAAATTCCTACATGTGACAGCTTTAATAGACCTGCCATTGCTGTGTCTCAAACGTTATGGTGCACTAAAATGGCAGGACCATGTAGAAAAGGTGTTTCCATTTTTACATAATGTGACCAAAATGTATGCAAATACACTTAATTGAAAGTCTGCAATGTGTACTTTAACCACGTCAGATTGTTTGATTTGTAATTTTAATTTGTAGGGCAGAAGGGTAAATCATGGAAAAATATGTCTTTGTCTCAAACACCACGGAAGGCACTGTTAATCTGTCAATATTGCATACTTCTGTATAAGTCTTGTGAATTTTTAATTAATGTTTAATAAAACCAAATGAAACTCTAATATTCACAAGAAATGTTTTCAGCGTAACATAAGCTAAGTTAAGTTTACATATCATGGAAGTGTGTTGGAGGCTAAGCACATAAAATGAAATGTAGGATGGGTTTGGGTGAGAGACAGTCACTCACTTTCTTTTTCCCACCCCAGAATGAAGGACAGGCCAACAGAAGACCACTAAACTTACTTCTATAATTTTTCAAAAGTCTTGCCTCTTTATAGGCCTCATGTATAACACAGTGCATAGAAATCACACTAAAACATAGCATACAGACAAAAACAGAAATGAACGTACGTACAAAAAAATTCAGATGAATAAAACTGTGCATAAGCAAAGTTCCTTGCACTGCCCCTTTATAAATCCCAATCAACATGAATTTTAACGCACATACACGTGCCTACAGCTCCACCTCAACTCCTCACAGAATTTTGCATAATTGAATATGCAAATCAATATAAAGAGCCCCTTCCATTCAGTGTTTTGTTAAAAGACAATCGTAAAAGCACGTATAAAAAAGAAGAATTTCAGCGAATGTGAAGTGGAGGTAATGAAAAACGCACAGTTTGGTGGCTTAGGCAATGGTATGACTGAACAACAGAAGGAAATTGATAGAGTGGAACTCAAAATTTCAGGTTCAGAAAGTCACACAGTGCCCAAAATAAAAAAGAAGTGGTCAGACATCAAAGTCAGCTTGAAAAGGCAGGTGTCTGAGTGTCATACGGAAGCATATTAAGGCCACAGACAATGAAGAAAAAAAAAGGGACACAATGAAGAAAGAAGGTCCAAGTTGAGATTAAAGCCATAATGTCATTGTTTCGTAAACTTCATCTTAAAATTTATGTTTAATTTACTAGTTTCTCAAATCCCATCATAACTAAAGTAGCACATTAAATGCTTTGTATTCTAAGTGTTGCCCAACCCAGTCGTTAATCACTATGTGCTTCTTAAACGGGCTTTCGCTTTATCTTATAGGAGCGCACAGGGAGTGACCTCCACACAGAATACATTACATTCATGTTATTACAGCTCTATGAACATTTTAGATTACTACGATATATACTTCATATCATTTTAATGAAGTAATGAATTAAAGCATGTATTAAACAGGTGGGGTCAATGTGGTGCAGAAGTAGCAATGAGCTAGTGCCCCATCCAGGGATTGTTCCTGCCTTCCTCAAGATGCTTGCTGGGACACGTGCGACTCTGGATGGAATAATTTATTGAAGCAGTACAGCATTTGTTAAGCGTACCAACCCCTCAGTTCCTGTCCTTTTGTTTTCTTTCTCCACATAATCAATCGGCACTCAATAAGTGTCTGTAATAAAAGTAAAACCAGCTGTAAGCTTAGAATGCTGATTCTTCAAATTTTTAAAGGAACTTTGTAAAATCTTTCTTATACATGTTCAGTTATTCCATCCATCCATCCAGGGCTGCACCGGTCCCATCAAGCATAGAGCGCAAGGCAGGAACAATCCCTGGACGGAGTGCCAACTAATTGCTTCCGCTGCGCCACTGTGCCCCCAACTGTTTAAATATTAAACAGTATACATTATTTAAATGATGTTAACAATTTATTTGAAAAATGTAATATACATACTTTAATGCATGTCATCATAAAAATCAAATCAGGTATACATCCTAGTATTCTAACAGCACACAGCTCCAAGAGGATTGCTCTTGGAAATCTAAATCGACTTAGAAGCCAGTCATCTTCATCTGTAAGCACAAGCTCTCTTCTATTGAATTGAATTGAATTCCTTTATTGTCATTGTATGGTACAATTAGATTTAATATTCAACTCCTATAAAATTATAAAAAAATAATAACATGATAAAACATAATGAAAAACACAGTTCAGTCTTCTAGGATGGTGCATCATGAACTTCAACATATTTATGTTTAATAAAATTCTTAGTAAAGGATGGGTAGTTTGGCATTTACCTGTTTTCTGTTGCTTCAAAAATAAAGTGGGCTTTATTTGTTTTGTAATCGTGCATTGGTCCCTCCATGAAAATCTAGAGCCTCACGGCTAAATTTGTTCTGGTGGCGATCCTTCTTGATGGTGGAGTTACTTAGGCATTATAATTTAGACGAAGGGTGGATGTCCTAAGAGTTAAATTTTTTCTTTAGTGTATTCATTACCATACATAATGAATTTAGAAGCTGATAGTTTTTTGCACAGTATTAGATAAAAAGGTTTTCAAATATCATAGTATATAGATTTACATTTTTGCTAGTTCTGCTAATTAAAATATTATATTTTAAAATATAAAATATATGTCAGCTATTAACACATTCCATCTATTCTGAATCTGCTTATTCCAAATTTGATCCCTAGAAAAGACTCCAGACTCATTTCTTGTGTGCAAGTGCATATCATCAAACACCATAAAATGTTGAAATGTATATGGAAGTCAAGGTTCAAAACCATGTAGTTGCAGAGAAGACATGGAAGCTCTATACAGAGAGTGACCAAGCTGGCATTCATGTTCTGCATTTTGGAGCTAGTGGTGTAGCTAGAGTTCGTGCTGCTCGGGGCGGGGCGGTGCTTCAATTTGCCGCCCTCCAACATATCTGAATATGTTAACCTACTTAAATAGAAAATTTAAATGACGTATAGAGAAAAATTAAGAAAAATGTTGCACAGATTTATTCCTATAGAGAGAAACAGCAATGATTTTTCACATATAATTATTTATACGCATCAACTAGACAAGAATATAGTATAGACGCACTGATAAGCCGTGTTCTGATTATTAGTTTAATATAATTACTCAGCGAAAACCAGAACCAGTGTAGTATACAAGTGATAGGTGGGGATTTTTTCTGCGCAGAGCAAGAACGCATTTGGATTGATAACAAAATGAAATTATGAATTGTAAATTAGTTGTTTATCTTCCTAGAAATTATTATTGGGGTGTAATGTTTATGTTTATTTTTGTTACTGCCTCATACATTTCAACTGCTGTGTCTAATGCTGTCACAGAAGGACAGTCTGAAAATTATTTTTGAAACATTTGTGGATAAAAATCAGAAAATTTTACTTTTTTCATTCATGAGTGATATTTTTCTAAACCCTGCTGCCTATGTACGAAATGTACTGCGCTTTTTGGCCAATAATGCTGCCCCCTAAAATGTGCCCCCTCCACCCAATCCTATTTACGCCACTGTTTGAAGCTTTAAGGCAGGAGCACTCACCACTGCACCACCATGACCACCATGTCACCATACTGTTTTATTAACAAGCCAGATATGCGTAAATGTGGTAGCAGTCGGACTGACCAGCTTTCAGTAGTAATTGGACTGGTCAGTATTGCCTGGAGAAGAGGAAGAAATAAATCCAGCAAGATGACTAAATCTCACTATGGAGACACTTTTATTCACCTTGGATATTTATTAGGGTTACAAAAACAACTACAACAATCAGTGGGTGGAATTTGTGCTTCCACAATCTTGTTTACAGCATCGTCTCACGTGGATTTTAAAAGTGTCGAGTGACATTTAGGAAATTGTAAATTGGTTAGTGTTTTGTGAACTGCAGCAGATTATTTGGACACCACACCTCCAGGAAAACTTGAAGGAAATAAATTTGGATCTAATAACAGAAACTCCAGTATGGGGCCAAAAGAAAGCAAAATGAAAGACAAGAGAATGTGGGTATTCTCAATAGAAAGCACTCCACACATTCATTAACTGATTTGCAGTATGGGGCAAACGTTTTGACCAGGAGATTCAATTCAATTCCATTTAAAGTTAAAACACACAACCTAATAAGTCCAGCATGCTATACACCACTTAAAAAATGCACGAGGGTTCAATTACACAAAGCTGCTTGTAGAAATCATCCATCCATCCATCGATTTTCCAACCCACTGAATCCAAACACAGGGTCACGGGGGTCTGCTGGAGCCAATCCCAGGCAACACAGGGCAGTAACCAATCCCCGGCAGGGTGCCAACCCACCGCAGGACACACACAAAAACACACACACACTAAGCACACACTAGGGCCAATTTAGAATCGCTAATCCACCTAACCTGCATTTCTTTGGACTGTGGGAGGAAACCCACGCAGACACGGGGAGGACATGCAAACTCCATGCAGGGAGGACCTGGGAAGCGAACCTGGGTCTCCTAACTGCGAGGCAGCAGCGCTACCATTGCGCCACCGTGCTGCTGTAGAAAGCATTGAATTGATAAATGCTTTGATTTCCTGTATGAGGAAGCTCTCTAGAACAGGTGCTGATAATTATATAAGTTTGTATATACAGTAAATATATTGCATTATTTCATAAAGACATTGCCCGCTGCGGTTGGTGTAATATCATGCATGCGCGAGCTCCTGTTATCTAGTGACAGCTAATGAGAACGAGGTTAAGCACGTGCATAGCGTGCAATCAAGAGACAAGAACTTAAACAACGTTATACATTTATATTTAAGCCTGCATGTGCCGAGGGGTGCATTTAATCTGCCTAGTTTTGTGTCACAGGGAGCCAGTGATTATTGCAGCACCACCGATTGTAAGGCAAGAAACAAATGTAGCAAACAGTACGTCAGTCCTTTGCAGGACACAATCACACAGCAAATCAGAAATAAGAGTGAGGAATGCAATCCAGTAACAGAAACCTGTTTAGCTTTAATCCAATTATTTGCCGTAGACATTTTGAAATAGTGTGATCCCGTAGTTCAGCAGCCAGTGTTCATAAGGTTGCCGGTTTGAATCCAGTAAATGCCAAAGGAGACTCTGCTCTGTTGGGCCGTTGAGCAAGGCCCTTAACCTGCAATTTCTGAGCACTCTGAGTAGTGAGAAAAGCGCTATATAAATGCAAAGAAAAGAATATGTACCATAAATCTGCTGGGGTTAAGAATGGGGATGGGAAAAGGGGATGGATGTTACTTACATTACAGCACATGAACGACTAAACGTGTTTTGTTAAATGAGAAACATTAATGACACATGTCCAGTATTCACTGTTAAAGCAGGTAATCATCTGCAGTTAAGCACACTCGGAGTGATCCTAACCTAGAAGGGTACAAAAAGAACATGCAAATCCCACGCAGACTCTGTTGATGCAAAGCATGAATGCTGGCTCTGCCTATGTTAAAACATCTGTAAACATACTAAATTTTAACCTGTTTAAAACTACACACATGCTTAATCTCTCCATCAGTAACTGTCACTAGACAGTTGACACACACCTGTGTTTTTTGCTTTTCTGCTTTTGATGAGCTGCTTCACTCCTTGCTCATCCCACAGGACATTAATTCCCATAAAGCCAATGCAAAGACGCTCCTTGTTTTTTTTATTACCAGCATATCAAGAGCATTATCATTTATTGCAATGGAGATGCTGTAGATAGGAGTATTGTAAACTGTTCACTGCTAAAATGCTCAGATGTGAACAGTGTCACTGAAAATAACAGTAAGTAACTTTGTAAGTAGTTTAGGAGCATTCTGGTCTAGAGGTAAAACACTAGAAAAAAGTGCAGCTGTGAATTGGCCATAAAAGTTATACTGCATACAGCTCACTTCATCTTTAATTTTCTAACACCCTGATTTAGAAGGCACCATTTCTTGATTGTCGTCACTCCTTCTTTTTTGTATGCCCTAAATTCTCATTTCATTTGCATTTCCTGTTGGCAGTGTGTCCATGTAAGAGAAGAAGACACAATAAAAGGCACTCATGACGCATCATAAAATTTCCTAATAAACAAATTTGACAGACAAACAGCTTACAAGAGGCTCTTACAGTACAAATAAAAATAAATGTGTTGAGGAATGATCAATGTAGATCATTTAGAGTTATTAATGTACAGGAGCTTGTCCTGGCCACGTGTTCAAAGGAGCAGGGTGCAGACTGAGAACCCCTGCTCTAGAAGGTCCCGTCTAGACTTACGTGATTCCAAATTCAGGATGGTGTCTCACCTGCAGTGTTGGGTTTATTTAGTAGAAGAAGCTGCCTTTGGTCTGGTCAAGTCCGCCGCTGCCCTAGTTTTACCCACAAGTAGCAGGATAGCAGGACTGGCAGGGTTCCTGCAGGGTTCCTAATCCTAGTTAGGGAGTCCAGTGATATAGAAGGACATAAGCCAACAGCAAATAACCTATCTTGTGTCACATTATCCTGGCTGGTAAATTGCCAACTCAGAAGACCGCATGCGTGCACACACACTCTGCCATGTTTTGACAGAAAAACAGCTTCACATTGTTCCTCGGCTATTAAGTAATTGAGCACATTTCTTGGGTGAATCTCATTACAATGAGTGAAGATTGCAGCTTTCGATTTTTCTACTGTCTTCTTACATTAGGTATTCAGAACAATACTTGAACCACAATAGTTACAAATTTGTTTTTTTATCATTCGGGTAATACTTCCCATTCACACTGAGATATTAAAATATAATCTTCTTAGGTGCCGTGAATGTATAATCAATATTAACATATTTTACTGCTCAGCTCCTATTGAATAATTGATGTCTCGTGCACTCTCACCGAGAGTGAAATAAGATGCAAAGTATTAAAATAACTTCTGAGAGATAAAAGAACATTGATTTTAAGGAAAAGATCGCTAAAATTAAAGAGATGCGCAAAGGTCCCAAGGATCATGTTTAGCATGTGCATCAACAAGGAGACTGAGGGAAACCTACAACATTTTTCTTTAACTCTTCAGTAAAGCGGACATCTTTGAATTGCCTAACATAAGAAGATGACCTCTGTACTCCGCCATGCTGTGCGTGTCCATGTCTGAGAAGCTGTGACCTTTATGAGGCTGAGTGGCCATGAATCTTGGAGATGATCTATTCTGGAATATTTTTAGCAGGCTGTCTGAAATGCTTGAATAGGCGATTTCTAGCTGTGTGATGAAAGTGAATGAAAAAATAAAAATATATATCCAGGATATTATAACATTCTCAAGCCCGCCTAATTCAAATTCAGTGATCTCAGCCTATTCCAGTAGCTTTAGGTACAAGGCAGGAATCAGCCCTGAATGAGGTGCCATCACCGGGGTATTATAGGATCTTTGAATGTAGACTGTTTGTCATATCATAGGTCAGGAAATGATGAATTTCAAATTAATGAACTGAATTTTCCTAAAAATAAAATATTGGTAAAATAGCTAACTGATCATTTTGTATTAATGCAGTAAAATATTTCTAAAATATTTATTCTTATATGTGTCCATCTGCTTTGTAACATGTTCATCTGCTTTGGCATAATATGAAGCTGGTTAACAGTAGACACCAAGTAAACATTCTGAACGACATACACAGACACTCACCTTTGGCCACATATACCTCCAGTCCACAGTCACCCTAACCTCCAAGTCTTTGCGATATAGTAGGAAATGTGAAGTATGAAGTGGAAGAATTGGATAAAATGCTGAAATCCAGGAGTGCAAAGCTTGTAGAGACTTACCCAGATAGACTTGAAGCTATAGGAATAAAGCATTGGTCTCAAACTCCAGTCCTGAAGGGCCACAGTGGCTGCCGGTTTTCATTCTAACCCCTTTCTTAATTGGTGACCAGTTTTCCCTGCTAATTAACTCCTTTTCCTTTCATTTTAATCAACTTGTTTTTTTAAGATTTGTTCCTCTGAATTGCTTCATTCCTTTCCTTAAACGGTACACAAACAGAAATGAAATGTGAAGTGAGTGAGCCAACAGAAGACCAACTAAGTCAGGGCCTGAAGCTCCAATCAATTTCACTCCAACCAGTTTCTTAATTAGGCGCTGATTCTTGCTGTTAATTAAACTCATTCTTTAATTCGATAGCTTGTTGCTGTTCTCATTTTGCAATAGCATTCATTTACGAAATTGCTGATTTTCTCTTTTCTAAGAGCTCTGTTAAAATGTTTTGTGGACCTGAGCAGATCAACATTCCTGAGACCGTCATCTTTCTTTATTTTCAGATATTGTATGAGGGACACTGTTTACTGCTCGTGTTTTGGCTTCTTTTTGTATCTCTTTATTGTTTGGCATCTAATTAAGGAAAAAGAAACAATTAAGGGGTCTGAGTCTTCAAGAGCAAGTTAAATTAAAATTAATTCAAAAGAAGTTAATTAGCAGCAAAAAAAAAGTCACTAATTAAGAAAAGGGTTTGAATGAAAACCTGCAGCCACTACGGCCCTCCAGGACCTGAGTTTGAGACCCCTGGAATAAAGCGTGCAGAAAATGGAGAGGTTTGAATACTTTCTAAAAACATTATATACAGTCAAGCCCGTACGTTTTTGGACAGTGACACAATTTTCCTAATTTTGGCTCTGTACACCACCACAATGGATCTGAAATAAAGCAATCATTATGTGATTAAAGTGTAGACTTTCAGCTTTAATTAGAGGGGTTTACCAAACATACTGTATGAGCTGTTTAGGAATGAGAGCCATTTATTACATGTTCCCCTATTTTCAAGGGGCTCAAAAGTATTTGGACAGACTAATATAATCATGAATATAATGATCATTTTCAATATCTTCTCTTCTCAATACTCTTCTCCTTCCAATATTCTGGTATATACTGATCCTAGTTTCCTTAGTCCAAGGAAAATTGCTCCAGAACTGAACAGGCTTTAAAAAAATATTTTTGGCAAAGTCTAATTTTTCCTTCCTATGCTTGAGGTTACCAGTGGTTTGCACATTGTGGTAAACCCTCTGTCTTTACTTTCATGAAGTTTTCTCTTTATTGTAGACTTTGGTAATGATAGGTCTACCTCCTGGAGAGTGTTCTTGGTTTGGCTAAATGTTGTGAAGGGTTCTTCTTTACCAAGGACGGAATTCTGCAATCATCCAGCACAGTTGTCTTCTGTGGTTTTCTAGACCTTCTGGTGTTGCTGAGCTCACCAGTGTGTTTCTTCTTTTCATAAATGTACCAAATGGTTGATTTGACCACTCCTGGTGTTCCTGCTATCTCTCTAAAGGGTTTGTTTTGTTTTCTCAGCCTAGACTATTTTACTTGCATGGACAGCTCTTTGGACCTCATATTGAGAGTTCACAGTGACAGCTGTCAAATGCACATTGGAATCAATTCCAGACCTTTAACCTGCTTAATAGTTAATTAAATAATGAGGGAACTGCTCCACCTGGCTGTGGAACAACTTGTCAGTCAAATGTCTAAATACTTTTGAGTCCCTGAAAATAGTGGGAAATAGTGTATAAAAATCTCTGTCATTCCTAAACGGTTCATAAGATATTTTTTGGTAAACTCCTTAAATTAAAGCTGAAAATCTACACTTCAATCACAAAATGATTGCTTTATTTCAGTGAAAACAGGTAGGACAAACAACATTATGAAATGCAGAGATGCTGGTGAGCCTTCTTAACAAGAGTTGAAATGTTTCGTGAATATTTCAGTTCATCAGTGATGGTCACTCAAAGAAATTTAAAACTGCTCACCTACTCGACAGCACCCTCTCTGATATAGATGGGAATGTGGTCTGCCTTCTGAAAGTCTATGAACCAGCTCTTTGATTTTGCTGACATTAAGGGTAAGACTGTTGTCCTTGCACTACCGAGCCAGCAGGTAGACCTCTTCTTCATAAATTGTTTGATCATTATTGGTGATTAGCCCTGTAGTGGAGTGGCATCATCAAATTTAATGATGGAGTTGGAGCTGTATATGTCCACACAGCCAAAGGCAAACAGGGAGTAGAGAAGGGGGCTCAGCCCATTACCTGTGTTGAGGGTCAGCATGGAGGATGTGATGCCACCAGTCCTTAGGTCTGCTGATTAGCAAATCCAAGACCCAGTCGCAGAGGGCGGTTCGAGTTTCCGAATCGAGGAATTTGGTGGTCAGCTTTGCTGATATTGCAGTGTTAAATCCTGAGCCATAGTCTATAAACAGGACTCTAGTGTAACTGATTTCATTACCCAAATGCACCACAAAGGTTTGAAGTAGACTAAAAGAATAAGGCATCCTTCATTGACCAGTTATGATGACACATCAACTGGAGGTGATCCTGACTATCTGGAATATTCATTTTAATATTAGTTATTAAATAATAAATAGTTAATTAATTGAGTATTCATTTTAAGTTAGATCTCCTATAACTCTGCAAGATGCTGAGAAATTAGTTCACACTTTTGTTTTCAGTCGACTAGAGTACTGTAACGCACTCCTCTCAGGACTACCCAAAAAAGACATCAATCGATTGCAACTAGTGCAGAATTCAGCTGCTAGAATCTTAACTAGGAAAAGAAAATCTGAGCACATCACCCCAGTTTTGATGTCACTACATTAGTTACCTGTGTCATTTAGAATTGACTGTAAAATCCTGCTTATGGTTTACAAAGCCTTAAATAATCTTGCTCCATCCTATATTTCAGTATGTCTTCCACCTTACACTCCAAATGAGTGTCTGCTTAGAATTCTAAGAGCTAACATTAAAAGAAGTGGTGAGGCAGCCTTCTGCTGTTATGCACCTAAAATCTGGAATAGCTTGCCAGTAGGAATTTGCCAGGCTAATACAGTGGAGCACTTTAAAACACTGCTGAAAACATTACTTTAACATGGCTTTCTCATAGCTTCATCTTAGTTTAATCCTGATGCTCTGTATTTTCAATTAATTACCATTATTATTCATGGTGGCTCCAAAATCCATACTGTCTTGTTTCTCTTTCTTCATCATGTAAAGCACTTTGCGCTACATTGTTTTGTATAAAAATGTGCTATATAAATAAATGGTGTTATTGTTGTTGTTGTAATGTGTCCTAGCACTTTATCACAACTGTAGTGAGGGTCACCGGTCTGTAGTTAGTAGGGCACTTTTGTTTTCGTAGGCACATGGACAATTGTTGCCCTTTTGAAGTATGCAGAACCACAGATTCTGTCAGTGAAATATTATGAATTTCTGGGTGATCTGTTGTATCAGTGTGAAAAAATAGTGCAGATTACAAAATGGTAAATAAGACTTATAATATTTATGTGATGTGTTATTATAGGAATATAGGATTATTTAGATAAGGTGCAGCTTTTGAGTAAATAGAAGAGAATGTTAGATCTTATAGGAAAAACCTGAAGAATTTAAAGAATGTAACAGGGCCCAATGGGATATATGCAAATAACAAAAGGTGCAAGCGTCCACTTATATAGTGTCAGGAATGTGTAGGATAGGAGAAGAACTTTAGTTCAGTTAATTAATTATCCGTTTTGCCTTTTTGCAATGGCCGTAATTAATTAAATAATTAGGTAAGGCTCCTACTTTATTTACCTAACTTTCTCACTTACAGAAGGGAATCTCCGGCCTTTAGACTTACAGGTGCTGGTCATAAAATTAGAATATCATAGACAAAGTTGATTTATTTCAGTAATTCCATTCAAAAAGTAAAACTTGTATATTAGATTAATTCATTACACACAGACTGATGTATTTCAAATGTTTATTTCTTTTAATGTTGATGATTATAACTGACAACTAATGAAAGTCCCAAATTCAGTATCTCGGAAAATTAGAATATCAATTAAGAACAATGCAAAAAAAGGATTTTTAGAAATGTTGGCCAACTGAAAGGTATGAACATGAAAAGTATGAGCATGTACAGCACTCAATATTTAGTTGGGGCTCCTTTGGCCTGGATTACTGCAGCAATGCGGCGTGGCATGGAGTCGATCAGTCTGTGGCACTGCTCAGGTGTTAGGAGAGCCCATGTTGCTCTGATAGTGGCCTTCAGCTCTTCTGAATTGTTGGGTCTGGTGTATTGCATCTTCCGCTTCACAATACCCCATAGATCTTCTATGGGGTTAAGGTCAGGCGAGTTTGCTGGCCAATCAAGAACAGGGATACCATGGTCCTTAAACCAGGTACTGGTAGCTTTGGCACTGTGTGCAGGTGCCAGGTCCTGTTGGAAAATGAAATCTGCATCTCCATAAAGTTCGTCAGCAGCAGGAAGCATAAAATGCTCTAAAACTTCCTGGTAGACGGCTGCGTTGACCTTGGACCTCAGAAAACACAATGGACCAACACCAGCAGATGACATGGCACCCCAAACCATCACTGACTGTGGAAACTTTACACTGGACCTCACGCAACGTGGATTCTGTGCCTCTCCTCTCTTCCTCCAGACTCTGGGACCTTGATTTCCAAAGGAAATGCAAAATTTACTTTCATCAGAGAACATAACTTTGGACCACTCAGCAGCAGTCCAAAGGCGAGACGCTTCTGACGCTGTCTCTTATTCAAGAGTGGCTTGACACAAGGAATGCGACAGCTGAAACCCATGTCTTGCATACGTCTGTGCGTGGTGGTTCTTGAAGCACTGACTCCAGCTGCAGTCCACTCTTTGTGAATATCCCCCACATTTTTGAATGGGTTTTGTTTCACAATCCTCTCTAGGGTGCGGTTATCCCTATTGCTTGTACACTTTTTTCTACCACATCTTGTCCTTCCCTTCGCCTCTCTATTAACACTAGAATTACCAGAGTCTACGAAAAAACTCGTAGATCCAGCCCACCTTAAAACCGTTCTCACCTCTCCTTTGTCTTCTAAATGTGCCGATTAACACGAGCAGCTAGCAGCCGGCTATTCCATCCCCCCACCGCCACAGAACATTCACTAAGTTTTCTGGAAGTGACTGAACTGCTGGAGTTTTAGAGTGGAAATAATAGATCGCTATTTGGAACACACGCAGTTCATGTGTGTTCCATTTCTACAGTAATCTGTGTAAACACATTTTTAAAACAGAAACGTTTTTCATATTTTAGTAGTAAATGACAAAATGTAGGCATAAACTATATAATAACTATATAATGTATGACGCCTGAAGTCCATTCAAAGTTATTGTCTGTTATACCTGCATTGTTATCACTCTTTAACTTAATATTTTATCAGTATGCTGCTGCTGGAGTATGTGAATTTCCCTTGGGATTAATAAAGTATCTATCTATCTATCTATCTATCTATCTATCTATCTATCTATCTATCTATCTATCTATCTATCTATCTATCTATCTATCTATCTATCTATCTATCTATCTATCTATCTATCTATCTATCTATCTATCTAATGCCTATCAGAAAGGGCAATGGCCGCTTTGTCTTCCAGTTAATGGATTATTCAAGTTTTATGCTTAAGATAAAAGAGTTGGTAAAGGCTTGTAAGAGACGTAGGATAAGTGATTAAAACCTTTTTAGTTAGTATATTATTGTATTAAATATGTAGTAATCAGGAGGCAAATAACACAACCATTGAGGAGTTATCAGTTATTTGGTTTTAGCATGAGGCATTTATTGCTTTGTTGTTGTAATATAAATCTTACATTACCAGTCATCAAGTTACTCAATTAAACAAGGCATTTTCAAGCACTCAGGCTCTTTCTTGGAAATTTGCTATTCTTCTGCCACCTACAACACTTCTCTGGGCAACCCGTGACTCTGTAACTGTTCCAGACTGATTGCCTGATACAAAGTTTGCTGTGTGAGATTGATTTGAACCATTCAGGTTGTATGATTCATTTGTTTAACGTTGGGTTATCCATATTACTAACCGAGAATGTTAAACCGGATGGACGCAGGGACATCCGGCCATGGGCCGTGGACGCAAAAGACGTACTGCGCAGGCGCCCCAAGAAATACGTACTGTGCAGGCGCCCCAAGAAATGAGGCGCCGCGACCACAGAAAAAAGGAGTCAGCACAGAAAAAAGGAGTCAAACGCCGGCAACGCACACAGCGCCGCACGAAACCCATTGCACACGAAACTAACACACAAAAAAAAAGAAGCCACTCGCGCCCCACAAATCCCACACCCACCTCCAAGCAAACCCCCCCCCCCCCCACAAGCAACAGATGGGACACACACAAAGAGGAGGATTCAACAAGCCCCTGGCACACAAAAAAAAAGAAACCGCACCCCCTACAAGCAACGGACGGGACACACACAAAGAGGAGGATTCAACAAGTCCCTGGCACACAAAAAAAAAGAAGCCACTCGCACCCCACCAATCCCACCCCCCCCTCCAAGCAACATCCCCCCCCCCCCAGACGCCGGCAAAGCACACAGCGCCGCACGAATCCCATTGCACACGAAACGGGACGCACACAAAGAGGAGGATTCAACAAGCTCCTAGCACACCAAAAAAAAGAAGCCGTGACTGCCACACAAAGCCCATTAGACATGAAACGGGACAGACTACGGACATGGCACATGAAACGTTCACAAAGACGACGATTCAGACCCACAAACACACTAACATCAATAAGAAGTGACACCCAAAGCCCCATTTCTGAAGGAACCATCCGTATTAAACATACGTCATCTCAACACGTTCACACTATGCAGCATAGGTGGATCTACTTACACTGAAGCACTATTAACCGTTCAACTGCAGAAAAGGCTCCATATTAACAGTGAGTGCGATCCTCCTTATTACTTATCCATATTTCTCACGCTGAAAAACAAACAAGTCATAAATACACGATCACAGGAACAAAACGATACAGCTCGGATAACGGGACCAAACACACGAACCCGCATGAAAAAACAAAATACATGGTGGCGCATACAACGCGCTTCTGAACCTCCGGAAGAAAAAATGTCTCGGCTCCAAAAACGCAAAGCTCAACTAACACATTAACAGAAACGAGCGCATATGGACAGACATACTGAACGTAGACGCATACAGCGCGCGTCTCAAAGTGCTGCATCGAAACAGGCACGGATTCAAAACGAAACACCTCCCGTCTCAGACATACAGAAACGGCAGCGAAGGGACAAAATAAATAAACGCAGACGTCTACACCGCGCATCTGGAATGCCGAAAAACAAGCAGGCAAGGCTCCAAAAAGAGAAAGCTCAACTGACCGACATACAAAAACGAGCAAGGCTCAATACAAACAATGCACGCAGTAGACTACAACGAGCTTCTCACACAGCACAGGCAAATCGATTACAGCTCCAAAACAACACATCCCAAATACTACACATACAACAACGCGCCTCTCAAACGGCACAAGCAAAAGATACACGTCACGGACATCAACGACAGACACCTGCTAAACACTTGCGCCAGTTAGCTGACAACGCGTTCAATAATGAGTCCACTATTCAGGAAAATTCATTGGTATTAATGAATGTCATTTGCAATCATTGTCATTCACTTAACTTCCCTGAAGAAACAACTGACAATACAAGTAATGAATTTACACGTTGTTGTCAAAAGGGTCAGATTAGACTGCCTCCTTTACATTCATATCCTGAATATCTACAGAACCTTCTAACTAACGATGTACCTGAAAGTGAAAACTTTATGAACTGCATTAGATCCTACAAATCGGTATCCACTATGAACATGAACAGTGGCACTGCACATGACATCCGTCTTGCAAAACTGTTAATTATTGATGAATGTACAATGGCATCCAGTCACTTACTCAACACCATTCATAAACTTCTACAAACGTTGATGAATAATAATATTCCCTTTGGAGGAAAGGTACTTTTATTAGGAGGAGATTTTAGACAGTGCTTAGCTATTGTTCCACATGCCATGCGCTCAGCTATTGTTCAGTGCACCTTAAAATACGCAGACAATTGACATTACTTTCAAAAGATACAGTTAGTACAAAACATGCGATATCCAGATCCAGATCATAACAATTGGTTATTACATCTGGGAGATGGTACACTCACCAATACAGATAGACTTCACCCAGATATTAGTACAATTCCTCAAGCCTTTATCTGCGACGACTTAGTTACAGAGATATTTGGAACAGCAATCTCATTAGACCAAATGCCCCTTTTAACACAACGCGCTATATTATGTCCAAACAATATTAATGTAGAAAACATAAATACCCAAGTCATTCCATTACTTCCTGGAGAGACACAACTCTTTCTAAGCTCTGACAAAGTTGACTCTGATCACGACGATGACCATCTTCATTGACCTTACAAGTTCTGACCTGAAATTACCTTTTACACTTAAACGGCGTGTACAAAGAAATTTTCCAATAACCCTTTACACTGTGCCACACACTTTATTGTTTGCTTTCTATTTGCATCATCTACACCTTCACACTATTCTATATCTCATTCATACATCACGCTCTTTGTCATTTCCCAACACCAGGGGTTGGCGAGCGAAGCGAGCAGGGGGCGGAGCCCCCTAGTTTGATATATCTGATTGGTCTGCAAATCAAGGTTTAGATTAACTAAAGTTTATTGT
The DNA here is from genome assembly GCF_900747795.2 of Erpetoichthys calabaricus. NCBI lineage: Eukaryota > Metazoa > Chordata > Cladistia > Polypteriformes > Polypteridae > Erpetoichthys > Erpetoichthys calabaricus. The sequence goes on along the minus strand of NC_041396.2, from coordinate 254,090,619 downwards.
TATCTCACTGAAACTATCTTGTGTTTACAGACACATGAACATGTGCAGAGGATTTGCCCAGGTCTTGCAGGGAAACAAGGAGACATCCTTGTTCAGCCAACTCAGTGGTGGGTTGCAGTTCCAATTATTGCTGAGGTTCCCAGGGTGAATATTATGGAGTGTAGTTTTTAAAACAAGGTTAATTAGCTAATGTACAAGCTTAGAGGCATTTCTTTTTGTCCACCGATAAAACAGAATCTAGGAAGCTAGTGTAGTACCTTTCATCACAATACTATAGTTTTCATGATAAAACATCCATTCCCATCTGCTTTGTAGAAAACTTTACCATAAGTCAAAGATTATGGCTTATTTGGTGGATGCCATCATACAAAGCATATTTTTTTCAAAATGGCTTACAACATTTTGCAGTTGGAGTACTGAGGTGGAGGTCAGGCGACTTGCTCGAGGTTTCTGTTTGTATCAATAGTGGGACTTGAACCACAGCCAATGCCCTAGGTGTAACACTACACTTCCAACAAGGCATAGCACGTGATAGCAGGCTCACCATCACCAACTGACACCTGATGACTTGATGGTCCTTTTTTAATTTTAACAATTTTCTTATTCTTTTTGATGACACAAATGAACATATCCCTAATGTTTATATAAACTACATTTCTCTACCTAACCGCACATAGTAATATGGGTTGCCTTAAGCCCAAGTGCAGTGGTTACATATGTTCCAATGACACAGTGACTACACATGAGATTTTGGGGGATCCAGAAGTAAGTATATGACAAAAAATACATTTGTACTCCCTTTCAGGAAAGTAAGAGGCCAGGTGTTCACTAGCTCACTAGCAAAAGAAAGATCAATCTGGAAAGAGAGCGGCAGAGCGATCAGATGTGAGGGGGAGTGTCATCAGAAATACCTGTTTTTTTATATCCTTTGTGGTCTGTCACCATTCCTAACAGCAGCAAGGGAGAGAACTATGACAATACCTGCAGAGTCAGCTTACCTTCAAACAGTAGTTGAGACACTCTTGATGATGACAGAAGAATAGCAGTAAGGATATCTCACAGGAGATTCCCATTTCAGGTATCTGCACTGTTTGAGAAAGAAGAACTTCAAACATCACAACAGAGACATATAAAGTTAGTATTGCATTCACAGGCTTGGGTGGAAAATAGCGCATTGCCTCTGAGGTGGGCTCCATTGGCACTTTTCCAAAAATGCTCCTTTCAAGGAACAGCTTGCACACCTGAGCCTTACTCAAGGCTGATTGCCCTGTAATTGCTAGTGTGCCTTTCACACATGCCAATTTAAAAGGGAATTAAAGTAAAATGTTCATGTATTAAAGAAGAGGGCTGATGAACAGGCAAACAGCACTCATTTTAAAAATTCATTGTCACAAAGCATCAATAGCACTATCACAGCTGATGCCAGTATTGTATTGCACTATTAAAATGGTTTTGTTTAATCTGGAAAACAATGTAATTTGATTAAGATGATGATGATGATGATGATTATTGGTTGCATAGTGCTTAATGCTTCTACAGTGCTTATAGAAAGTATTCACTCCCTTGGTTGTTTTCACATTTCATTGTTATACAACATTCAATCACCGTGGAATTAATTTTTTTTTTTTTTTTAAACTGATTAACAGAAAAAGACCCTTTAATGTGAAAGTGAAAACAGATCTCTGCCAAGTGATCCAAATGAATTGCAAATATTAAACACAAAATGATTGATTGCATAAGTATTAATGTCTTTAATGGGACAGACTTAAATAAACAATGGTGCAGCCAGTTGGGTTTAGAAGTCAAATAATTAGTTAAATGGAGATCACCTGCCTGTGTTCCTCAGTTGACTGTAGTTTAAATGCACTTCATCTAGAAGGTCCAGCTTGTTGTAAGTCAGTATCGTGGGCTAACCTACACAATGAAGGCAAAAGAACACTCCAAGCAACTCAGTGAAAAGGTGTTTGAAAAGCACAAGTCAGGGGATGGGAACAATAAAATATCCAAGTCACTGAATATCCCTTAGAGTCCAGTTAAACCAACGATTAAGAAATGGAAGGAGTACAACCCATCCAAAAACTGAGTGATTGTGAAAGAAAAGACTAGTGAGGGGGGCCACCAAGAGACCTATGAGTATCAAAGAAGGCAAACAGACAGCATACAGGCTCGGGCAGATTTGTGACAGATGTAACTTAATGTCAGTAAATGTAAAGTATTACAGATAGGAAGTAAAAAGTTAGGTTTGAATACACAATGGGAGGTTTGAAAATCGAGAGTACACCTTAGGATCTAGTAGTCATAGGGGACTCTATGTTATCAACTTACAGGCAGAGTTCAGAAGCCATTAAGAAGGCAAACAGAATGTTAGGTTATATAGCGCCCTGATGTGTGGAGTACAAGTCCAAGGAGGTTCTGCTCAAGCTTTATAACACACTGGTGAGGCCTCATCTGAAGCACTCTGTGCAGTTTTGGTCTCCAGGTGACAAAAAGGACATAACAGCACTGGAAAAGGTCCAGAGAAGAGCAACTAGGCTGATTCCAGGGCTACAGGGGATGGATTATTAAGAAAGATTAAAAGAGTCGAGCCTTTTCAGTTTAAGAAAAGAAGGTTAAGAGGAGACACGATTGAAGTGTGCAGAAATATGAAGGGAATTAGTATCATGGATTGAGAGTGTTACTTTAAAATGAGTTCATCAAGAACACTGGAACACAGTTAGAAACTTGCTAAGGGTAAATTTCACACAAACATTTTTCTTTACACAGAGAACCAAAGACACATGGAATAAGCTACCAAGTAGTGTGGCAGACAGTAGGACTTTAGAGACTTTAAAAACTCAACTTGATGTTATCTTAGAAGAATTAAGTGGATAGGACTGGTGAGCTTTGTTTGGTTGAATGGCCTGTTCTCATCTAGATTGTTCTAATGTTTTAATTATAAAATCCCTGCTGTGAAGTATGGTGGTGACAGTATCATGCTGTGTAGAAGCTTCTCTGCAGCAGACATGGGCTTGTGAGGGAAGAGGGGGAAATTAATGCAACAAAATACTGGGAAATTCCTGAAGAGAACCAGATGCAGTTTGCAAGGAACCTGTGGCCTGGGAGAAGAGTTGCTTTCTAGCAAGACAACAAAGCCAAGCATAAAGCCAAATCTACAGAGCAGTAGTTTAAAAGTAACAATGTTAAGGTCCTGGGCCATGCAATTGAGAATTTGTGGCTGAATTTGAAAAAGGGTGTTCATTCACTATCCCCATTGTCACCCACACATGTCGGAGGATCACCTTCCAGATTAATCAGAGGTAAGCGATACCATTCCAGGACAAGAGGGGGCACTGTCACAGCGCTTTTACCGGCTAATAGACTGCTGTACCACAACGCAATTCTGCTTGGCACCATAAGTGAAATGAGACTTCCACCTGCAGCTAAAGTTATTTCAGTAAGTGAGAAATTCGCCAAACTTTACACCGGCTGTTACATAGTGAAATCAAAGGCTTCTTCTTTTTGGGCGCATACGCCATCAGCATGGCGCTGTCAGATCTAAACACTAGCGTGGCGAATTGCTCGTGTACTGTTAACCACTACACCACACTGCCTGCATTTTGATTCAATGTTGTATAACAATAAAATGTGAAAACGTCCAAGGGGGTAAATGCTTTTAATAGGCACGGAACCTCATGAAAAGGATGTAATGGCATCTGGAGGATTCAAGTCCTATGCCTTAATGTTGTCTGCCAGTGTTGGTTTGGGTTTTACTCCAAGTACTCTGGTTTTCCTCCCACAACCCCAAAGACATGTATGGTTGTTCAGCATTGGCCTTGTGTGCGTGTGATCATTTCTGTATATAGTATACAGAAATGATCACATGCACACAAGGCCAATGCATGAACTTGAATAAAGTTTAGCACTTTTGAGAATTTTATATAATGTCATGAAGGTCAACTCTACTAACTGCTTGCGAGATCTTCAGTAACCTTAAGCCCATCTTCCAATGAGGTAAATTTTTTATGGTGGCCTGTGATTACAAGCTTTTTTGTAGGCTTCAGGGTTTCTAGTGTTACAAGATTTGGTCCAAGCTTTTAAATGTTTCTTTTTTACCTTTTGCTGAACCAGAGACTGTAAAGACCAGGCTTTGGCTTGGGTGGTTATACTAAGTGACACCCAAGGGTTGATTTAGCTTCACTATTAACAGCCTGAAATCCTCCATTACCACAATATCTACATTATGCGGAAGATATAGTTCTACAGACCACAAAGCTCAGTGGATAATATATTGTCCTCTATCCACATGTTATTTGGGGGTTGGAGGCAGTACCGGTGCCAGGTTATTGTGTGCCCTAGGCCAAGCTTGTAAGTACGCCAACCGACTGTTCAGTAGCTTACCTGTGTGTCTGGGTTTCCCCCAACTTATGATCTGCGCCCTAAGCAAATGCCTAACTCGCCTTAATGGTGGAGGGGTACATTTGTATGACAGATCTTTGCTTTCTTTATGTTACCATTTTAGAATGTTTTTTTGTCACTCATATTTTAATAAGTCATTGACCGAAGATCTGGTAACCTTTTTTTTCAGGACAAATTTGAATTTACACATTTGGTCTCACATCTGAAAGAATGCACAGTCCTCAGAGTCAGTCTATTGTCATGCATGCTGTACGACAATATATTATGTTTGCTGGCTCTACAAATTGTGCTCAATGTGTACATTACCTCTTTACTGTAAGAATTTGTTTTGTTATTTTTTACCCTAAGCTTGTAACGATTATGGTGTTGCATTGTTACATATTAAAGTTCATATATTAGAAAAAGAAAAACTTGAAAATGTATAAGCAGGCAAGTTAACAACAGCAAGCAAATACCTCTAATCTTCTGCTGCGTTTTCCTCAAAAGGCAATCACACCCTTGTCACCCGTCCATCCAGCACTTTTGGAGGTGATCAGTTTCAATCGCAAGTTCCATTTGTTCAGCCTCTGTCTCTTTTTCTCTGTAGGTTTCTGACTTTGATGACGGAATATGCCAATCCATATTCTGGTTTCCCAGCCACTGTGCTCAGGCCAGACAGGGGGTTTACATGGCCATGATGTTCATTACATATCAGGAGTCTGGCAGCAGTCATAGCCTTTTTTTGTGTTTCTTGAGGCAAGAGTTGTAGTAATCCAAGACAGCAGCAATGTGTGCTTCTGAGAGAGTGAGATAAGGATAGGCTCTGGAGTTGTTTTGTAGATGCTAAGAAGAGGTTTTAACAGCAGATGACATGTGAGAGTAAAAGTTAAAACCACTGTCAAGAATGTCTCTGAGGCTAGTCATAAAGGCCGATGGCAGTAGCCTGCTTATTTGACCCGAGGAGCTCACTAATGGGGGCAATTTGCTGACTCCTAATGCACATAGATAGATAGATAGATAGATAGATAGATAGATAGATAGATAGATAGATAGATAGATAGATAGATAGATAGATAGATAGATAGATAGATAGATAGATAGATAGATAGATAGCAGAAATTTTGCTTTTTTTCACCAGCACATGAAATATATATGAAAAATATATATGAAAGACATATGAAAAGAAGCATAAAGAGAACTATTTTGTTCTCTGATGGACAAATTTCAGACATGCCTTCATTGAGACTTTTTAAAGGTACAGTACCATAAATAAAAATGTATATAAGGGATCTATTCAAAGAAGCAAATAATTCTGAGTAAGAGAGACCCATGGCAATGAAAAATCCAAGACAACAGAAGAAAGACTTTGCCTCAAATGTGTAGTATTTGGTGTAATCTGTTAGTTTTGGGACAGAAACTATAAGAATATAGTTCTTATTTTGCCCTGGTTCATATTTAGTGTTTTGCAAAACTAGAACAAAAATCTCTCCTTCACATGAAACTAACACTCCACTTTATCCATATAGATCATCAAGTCATAAGTGAAAATTAAAGTCTATAGCTCAGTGACATGCTGGTGTGTTTTTGCACTGCTTTCTTCCTTTTGTTAGTTTTACCCATTCTCTCTGTTGTTTCCTGCATACTGATTTTATTTATTTCTTGGTGCATAAGCTGTAAGTTTATGCAGGATGTACCTGAAAGACACACAGCTGCATCAAGGCTGCAGAGCTGGTCACTGCTTTCCTATGTCTACTCTAAAACTTTACTTAAATTTCCTTTACATTACTGCTACAGCAATATTATTTACAAAAAATATGATTTTGTAAAGCTTTTATAAATAAATGATTGGTAAAACATGATGACAACAATAATCATTATCTCAGTGCCCAAACAACCAATTTAAAATAAACACATTTAGATACAGTCATCATATTAGTGCGGACAACTCTTAAGGTCATGATATTAAGTTCATGCATGTGACTCTTTTATGGTAAATCATTCATTTATTCATTTTCCACCACTTAATCGAAGCAGGATCATGGGAACAACAGTCTTAGCAGTGAGTCCTTTTCCCCAGCCATACTTGCCAACTCATGCTGTGGAATCTCAAGGCATTTCCAAGCCATCTGGGAGATATACTCCTCCCAGAAAGCCCTAGGATTTCCTCTGGGTCATCAGCCAGCTGGTCATGCTCATAAAACCTCCACAGAGAGGAGTCCAGGAGGTATTCGTATCTGAAACCTGAACCACCTCAATTCGCTCCACTCGATGTGGAGGGTCAACAGGTCTGCTTTGTGCCTCACCTGGATGTCAGTGCTTCTCAGGGAGAGCCAAGTAACTCTGCTGAGAAAGCTCATTTCAACTGCTTGCACCTACGGTCTCATTCTTTCAGTCATTAACCAAAGCTCATGACCATAGATTAGGGTAGGGACATAGATTGTCTGGTAAATCGAGAGCTTCTCCTTCTGACTCAGCTCCTTCTTCACCACCACAGATCAATATAGCAACCGCATAACTGCACTCACAGCACCAATCTGTCTGTCGAGCTCTACATCCCTTTTCCCCTCAGCAGTACTCAACAGTAACTCACCTCACACTTGAGGAGGACAATCCACTCTTTTCCTACTGAGGTCCATGACCTCAGATTTGGAGGTGTGCTGATCCTCTCACCTGCAGCTTCACATTTAGTTGCAAACTGCCCCAATGCATGCTGGAGTTCACAGCCCAATGAAGCCAACAGTACCATGTCATCTGAAAAAAGCAGTGATGAAATTCTAAGGCCACCAAACTGGATCTCCTTTCCTCCTCAACTGTGCCTTGATATCCTGTCCATGAAAGCCACAAACAGGATAGCAGACAAAGCACAGTCCAGGCAGAATCCCACACCCATTTTTCTGAGTGTGCGGACACGGCTCTCACTGTGATTATGTAGCCCTTATTAGGCGCCCTGGAACCCCATACTCTTGCAGCACACCCCACACAATCCCTTGAGGAACACATTCATACGCCGTCTCTAAGACCACAAAACACATGTAGACCAATTGGGTGTATTCCCATGCCCCCTCCAGAATCTTCAAGAGGGTAAAGAGCTAGTCCACCGTTCCATGGCCTGGACGGAATCCACATTGCTCTTCTTGGACCTGAGGTTCCACGATTGGGCAGAGTCTCCTTTCTAGTACCCTGGAATAAGGTTTTCCAGGGAGGATGAGGAATGTTATCCCCTGATAGCTGGAGCACAACTTCCTGTCTCCCTTTTTAAAAATGGGCACCACCACCCCAGTCTGCGATTCCAGAGGCACAGCTCCCTATGACCATGCAATATTCAACAGGCGTATCAGCCATGACAGTCCAACAATGTTCAGAGGCTTCACCATTTCTGGGTGGATCTCATCAATCCCCGGGGCCTGGCCACTGTGGAGTTGCTTAACTACCTCAGTGACCTTCCTCTGGGAAATAGGCATTGATCTCCAATCAGCTTCTGGCTCTGTCTCCTCCATAGAGAGTGTGTCAATCAGGTTCAGGAGGTCCTCAAAGTGTTCTTTTCACCTCCAGATAACATTTGCACACCGGGTCAGCATTTCTCCACCCTTGCAGAGAACAGCCTGGGTGAATCCCTGCCTTCCCTTTCTGAGTCGCCTGATGATTTGTTAGAACCTCTTTGAGCCCAATCGGGAATCGCTTTCCATGATCTCTCAGAAATCCTCCAACACCAAGGTTTTTGTTTCCCTGACCACCAAGGCTGCAGCCCAGCTGTGAATAGCTAGTCCAGAAAAAAAGAAAAAAATTCCCATCAAATGAGATAGATGTTCTGATGGCAGAGGTAGAGAACAAATCAAGTATTTTATAAATTCCAGTTTATGCAGCAATTTTCACAGTATAGTTTACTTCAGCCTATCATTATTAAAATTATTATAATTTATTGCTATATTTGGTGTCTACAATGCCATTTTGTTCTCTGGGCGCCAGCAGTTTCTGCTTGATTTTCACCACCACAGCCAAAGTGTTTACTGCTATCATGCCTCACAGTGATCACGTGACACACATTGTCATGTGATGTAGTATGTCCCTCCTATATGCAGTAAGACTTGAAGTTGAGCATGTTAGTGTTTCATTTCCTAAATATACATGTCAGATCTTTTGTGACTGCTAGGGTGTCAAAAAGCAAACTATAACTGCAGACCACATTTTCACTTGTGTACTTTATATACAAACATAAATAAGACTAAAAAACTCCCAACACCGACGCTGCTGGCCACTGCACTTTTCTGCATCAGGAGACTTTTGCTCTTACATGTGAAACATCAAGATTTTCTCCTATTTATTCATGATTAAATCAAGTTTTCTGTGAGGTTGGATATTTCTGGGACTCTGGGCCCTTGTGATGCCTTGTGATCGATGAACCCAAGCACAATCACATCCTGGGCATCTTGTAGTTCATGACTGAAGATCAGTGGTAGAGAGAAATTAGACATAATCCAGATAAAAAAAAAGTGAAAAATAGTATCTCTTTATTTACAGGTGTAATAAAAATCAAAGTCAAAACTCAGAGCTGTGTCACCAATAAAAATAAAGGCACAGTAAATATTTACAAAAAATAAAACAAATCCTTCCTTCTTCTTTTCACAAACAAAAATTGAGAAAAAGAAAAAGGATCATCAAACTATTTACAAAACATAATTGAGCAAACAGCTAACCAATTCATTAGGGCTTTAGTTCTTTCACACTGCTTCCTTCACCACTTTCTGAAGGATTACACTGCCACATCGACCTTTGCATTAGCAACCCCGACTTATATGGTCTTGGGTTTGTTGCGGCCACCCCCTAGGATGCCAATCCTGTTCCTTCAATGGGGGAGCACAATGCGATGCTGGCTATGTGCCACATCCCCCCAAACAGAACTCTGAATTTAAGTACATCCACACTTGGACAAACTTCTCTCTGTCTCACTGCCTCCCTCTGGTAAGTATTCCAGTAAACTTTTTATTCAGGCCCTTTATACTTTTACGGCTTCTCTTCTTGGCTGCAAACAAACAAACTCTCGTTTACTTGCAGCACTGGAACAGCACAAGATGCTGCCTGAGGTGTGTATGGGCCATGGAGTACTCCACGTCGCTGCAGGCCTCAGGTGCACACACACGTGTAGCTGCATAACCATTGGCTTACCGAAGCTCCATCGCACTACCTTAGCTGCCAAGGTAGATGCCTATTTAACTAAATACTAAAGGAAAATTAAACTGTAAATAGTTGTTTCTCTCCACAAAACTAAATTCTGTGACTTGGTCCATCATACCCATGAGATTGATTCATTAGTAAAAAACATTTTTTCTTAAGCTGTCTGCATGTGTCCAAAAATTTTCTATGAGTCAGTCAGTGAATCACTCAAGTACTTGCCACTTCATATATATATTTATAGACTAATGCTTTAAATATGGTATGGAGTGGTGTTTATGTTTTTAAAAGAAATGTCCAGGAGAGTATGGCAGTATGACAAGTTTCCATTATATGCTGTGGTGGACCTACATTTTTGAAACTGTAAAGCTCAAACTGTTAAGGGGGTCCCTTTGCAACCAGCAACAAGGTCTGGGTGACCACTGTTATCTTCTTCAATGGGGTTGTTCAACAACAGATCACCACAAATGTTTTCTTAAATTTAACCACTAAATCTCAGATTTTGATTAAAGTTTCTGTACTGGATTATCTCACATGGCAAGGTCACTGGTGTGAATAAAAATTTCTTAGGCCTTGTAGTTTTTGAGTAATGGGGTAATGAAAATTCAACTCACTTCTAGGGCTCCTCCAGGATTAGGGCCCTGAAGCTTAAGCTTCATTAGTTTCATGCAGTAGTAGATCTGCATCTATTTATCTTTTTTGTCTGGACATCTTTTATATCTTTTTGGGTCCATTTGACAACAATGGATGATCCTCCAATCTCCTCTCTGACTCTCCTGGGTTGTATTTACTTCCTTATGTAACTGTCTGGATTAGGCTGGTTTTCTTCCTTTGGGTCAAATTTGGGACAGCGTTCCACCCTTAGTCTCTTATTAACAAAACTATTCTCTTGGCCCCACCAGCTTTGATGGTTACCCAAGCAACATCAGATGGACTGCAGTTATGTGATTGTAGTACCTTTCTTCCTAGTATTAATAGATTCTGGCTCATCTTCCTTTGAATGAGATAGTGACTGTATGAATGGACGGATAGCTGAATGTGGTGCATTTTAATGATTATAAATATCTATAGCATAATAGAAGTGTCTTTCCTCTAGTATTGCACATAATAACATGTATTTTGTGAGGCAACACATGTCTTATTAGGCCTAGATTGCATTTCATGGGAAAATGCGATGCATTTGTTATTGTTGAGTAAAAAAGATTAAAGGAAGTAGACCTAAAAAAAGTACAAATTACATTGGCTCATGTAAGGTAAGACGCCACCAGCGTTCTTCACTGTCTGTTGTTTTCCACAATGCTCTTCTTTTTTGTTCTTCTTTGTAGGCATACAGAATACTGTACAGGTCATGAACCTTCTTTTATTCTCTGACTTGGAGAAATTCACCAGCAAAAAGCTAGGTGGCTGAACAAAGATTTCTGTGCTCATAATTCCCATGTTGAATCTGCAAACGTAATTGGAAAAATGTACTTTTTAGGCATTCGTTTTTTAGGTACGTATGTTATAGAAAAATATAAATTTAATTATAATTGTAGGTCAATGTATATTATTTTATACTTTACTATTTTGTTAGTATGTTACAATTTATTTTTTCTTTTGTTTTTTTTATTATATAACATATTATTTATGATTTTAAAGTGAAGCTTACCAAAATTGTAAGACACTTTGGATAAAACCATCTGCTAAGCAAATAAATATTACAATAAATTTTAGACTTACTGTAGGTGATTTTCATAGTCATATGGATAAAGAGCAAGTATACTCTTGAAACTGCATAAGTAGTTCATAAAGACCACTGTAGTGTGTCTTAGAATATTAAAAACTGTGAGGAGCACTTGACTATATTAATGCACTCGTACAACTGGTTTATGATCATCTGAATGGTGCCATTTTGTTTGTATTTTGGTGGTCCTGGCTTGACACAATACAAATGTTATCATCATTAGGCCCTGAATGGTACTTTGCTATGTGAGTGACATCCTTACTACACATGTGCATGTGTGCCCTGCTGTGTGACATCATGGGTGCCACCCTTCCATACACAAAAAGTGAATTTTTATCTACTTGATTGTTGGGCGCCGCAGAATGAAAACATTAAATGGAATTTAAAATAATGTTGGAATAAATTAGGGTCCAATAATAAACCAAACTTGGTTAAATGACAAGCCAAAAATAGTAGATTGTTTTAAATATATTTTTTTTCTGTAACAGTTTTACTGGGTAAGTTAAGTATGATCGGTACCTCGGTATCAATCAGATACTACATATTTTCTACTTGTTATCTTAATGCTGCTTGGGGTGCAGTATTCAAGTTGCATCTTTCATCATGCCCTAACATATGTATTTATGAAGAGTGAGCTCTGCACGAGTGAATGCATTATATAAGTGTTTTGTGAAGTGAATGTCAACATGGAAAGATTCATTTTGATTAAATCAGCTTGGCTGCTGCCAGCAATGAGAGCGGCTCACAGCAGTCAGTCAGTAGTCAATAGTAATCACACCACAATAGTGCATTCCAGAAGAAGCAAGAGTTTTTCCAAGATGACACCTCCACTACACCCTGTCCACAAACCCCCTACCCTCCGTAATACATTGTTATTAGCTGACACCTCTGGAATATATGACTCTAGAATCAGCGCATTTTATGCATGCTGGGGCCTTGACTAACTTTTAGGTCTTACTGTCTCATGTCTCCGGAATAAGCCAGTGTCTGATATGACATCAGTTGACGCCTGCATAGCAAAACTGCAACAAGAAAGCAACCTTGGATATGAAACACAAAATGAAATGTAGTAAACCCTGTTAAGCCAGATTCCGTCTTTGAGATCATGGCCACCACTATGTCACAGGTCAAAATGGCAGCAACCATGAAATCTAGAAGCGCAAAATGGCACTGACATATTGCAAACAAATACGCAATATGCAGATATGATGACATGTCTGCAAAAATGACCAAAATCTTAACAAAGGGAAATTAGAAATAATAACAGACAAAAAAACAAGCAGAATGCAAGAAAACAAATTAATGACACCTTCCAGACTGATGGCACGTGAGGAAAAAAATGTTTGTTACAGGGTCACATGGTAACAACCATATGGAATCATAGTAAAGAGATGCACCCAATGACGGTGCTAAAAAAGGAAAATAAGGTAGCACTCAAGGAAATGGAACCTTACAAAAAAGTTGATTATAGCATAAATGCCTCAACAGTAAAATAGTAAATAAACAACAACATGGAAGAATGGAACATTATCTGCGTTCCACTGTCATATTTTTGTGAGCCCCTTAGATGACAAGTAGTTTTGTTTTTTTTTTTAGGTCTTTTACGTTTTTTTTTTTAGCTTTGCCTGTTTATTGTATCTATAGGGGCAGATGTTGAATGCACTCAACCAATAGCTGCATCCCATTTGTCTTGTCTGTGGATTCTGTTGGCTCATGGCCTATCACCAGCTGCCTTACCCTGTTTGTCTGTACAGTTGGCCAGTCTCCATCTTAATGCTTATGGCTCTGTTTCCTGTTGTTTCTATGCTGCTTGCCAAATACCACGGCTCTGAAAATATCCCGTCCCTCTTTGTCTGCACAGTTTCCCCGTCCACCTTGGTGCCAGCTGCCATTTGTGTATTCATTTCTGTCCATTTACTGTGGTGGTGACAGCTTTTAATTGATACAGCCAGTGTTTGATGACCTCTTGGACTCCCATGAGCTCCTTGAAATGAGCTGTCAGCAACATCAAATTTAATATTGAAGAAAGAAATACTGAACAATATACATTTTATTAATTACCATTTTGAATAATTTATGTGGTATATTTTTGTTGAGAGATATACAGTATGTTTAAAAAGTTGGATGTTATTAGTTACCTTGTATGTTGCTAATTATTATTTGTATTATACGCATGCTTGCTCGAAATTAAAAGGTGTGTTATGTTGTCTTTATTAGACACAATTAAACAAACAACAGTTGGTTTAAAAGAAAGTTAATACTGATTTTTTAAAATTTTTATTTAATATGCCTGACTGTTTTTTTTTTCAACTATGTGTGAATCATGAATTTATGTCTTATGCTTTGCCTTATTTCTGACTTTCAGCTTCTTCTGTCTCTCTTCTGATACAACTGAATTCTTGGTTAAACAAGAATTTTAAGAATGATTTTACTTAGTGCAGTGTTTCTCATAAGTTGGGTTGCAACCTGCTTCTGGGCCATGAGCTGCTGCTGGTGGGTTGCTTGTTGCTTTTGATCGTGCTCAGATCACTAAGGAGGCAGGTGGGTGGTGAAGACACTTTCATGGGAAAAAGTGAATCACTACACTAAAAATACGGAGAAACAATGGCTTGGTGTATATGTAAACTCTGTCAATAAAATGAAAATTGGAAATGTTAATGTTATAGCAGCATTTGTCTAAAAGGTTCTGCAGATGTAGTACTTTTAGTATCAACTTCATAAAACAACTCAAGCAACAGTGTGATGTGTGTTTAAATAATTACACAATCCAAGTTTTTCATTTTAAAAGTTTTAATAAAATTCAAAGCAAAACAATTCATGCAAAAACAGATAAAATTTGATTTTTCAAAGAAAAGAAAAGTTCTTGTTTAAAGAAAGTTCTATTTAAGGCTTACTTTTCTTTTTCATTTCTCTCTAAACATGGTCATACAGTCATAGTTTCAAACGTCCACATGTTTATTAAAAGTAGTAGACATTCAGAACGGTCAGAAAACTGTATGCCGATGTTGTATTTGTAAACTAATTTAACAGTCCAAGGCTCTAGCAGTGAGACAATTCCCTTAATTAACAGCTTTTACTGGAATAGCTAAGAAACTTCTACTTCATATTAACTTACAGATTATAACATAATCTACATAACTATCCATCCATTTTCCAACCCGCAGAATCCGAAAACAGGGTCACGGGGGTTTGCTGGAGCCAATCCCAGCCAGCACAGGGCGCAAGGCAGAGAACCAATCCCGGGCAGGGCACCAACCCACCGCAGGACACACACACACACACACACCCACACACCAAGCACACACTAGGGCCAATTTAGAATCACCAATCGACCTAACCTGCATGTCTTGTGAGACTCGAGGACTATGTTTCTGATATGGATGTGAGTAACACTGGAGCAACACAAGGAACAGTCCTGTCTCCTTTTTTCTTAATTCTCTACCCCTCAGACTATAAATATAACAACAGGTCATGTCACTTGCAGAAATTCTCAGATGATTCTGCAATTAGGGGGTGTATTGATAAAGGGGGTGAGGCAGAGTATAGGACTCGAGTGGAGAAGTTTTTTTTCTTGGTGAAGAAAGAACTGTCTGCAGCTCAACATCAGCAAAACCAAGGAATTAGTTATTGACTTTCACCTCACCAAAAAGCCTCTATGTCTGGCCACTATTCAAGGAGTGGATGTAGAGGTGGTGCAGTCTTACAATTATTTGGGGGTTCTTATTATTTGATAGGTTGCACTGGTCTCGTAACACAGAGGAGGTATATAAGAAAGGGCAGAGCAGGCACTTTTTTCTTTGAAGACTCCTTTAATGTGAGTAGTGGCAACCTTCCCAGTGCAGTTTTCTATGTTGTGTTGTGCTGGACCAGTAACATCACTTCAAGAGAGGCCCACCAAAGTTCCTTTATTTTTAATCTTTCTGGTATGTGGTCAGACCATAATGTGTGTGTAAGGTGACCAGTAGGGGTACCCTAGAGCTCCAGACTCCAAACATAAGTGCACTGACACAGTCAAGGGTTCAAATAAAGGTTATTTTATCATGCAATAAAAGTACCTCTAACAGACTTTTCATATCAAAAGCACAAGTACAATCATCATCACAGTTCCAAATGATCTTCCTCCATTCGCCTCTGGGCAAGGCTTGTCCTGTACCTCCTGACTACAACTTCATGCCACAGCATTGCATGACAGAAGTACTTCCAGGCCATATGGAACAGGGAGTTCCTCTCTTTGCAGCACATCCTTACAACACCAAATAAACCCGACAGGGTTGACCTTCTGCAGGTGTCCAAACTTGAATCAAATTAGACAAGCACTGCCACCTCTCATTCTGGGAAATGAACTTTTGGCAATACCAAGTCATCCCTTGCCCTTCCATTAATTGTTCCTCCTGAATGGGATAGAAACCTAAGATCTTCCTGGTTGGATTACACCTCCATTTTTGCACTCCTTCTATTACAGCCTCTTGGGAATTTTCTTCAAACCCAGTTGGGATGACAGTCCACCCACTCCCACACTTGCATTGTTGTGCCCTCAGCTGAGCCCTGTGAGGCTTACGTTTGTATAACCAGTGGTGGTGGGCTACATAGACCCCAGGTCTGTCTGTCTGAAAGAGAGAACTCAAGAGTTAGTCCCTGCATCAGGTTGTTGCCAGTCCCCCTAGCCATAGGACGCTAAGGTTCGGGGTGTCTTTGAACTCGGCATTTGGAAGGGGCAATCTTTCCAGTGATGACCCCACTTTTGGCAATTACAGCATATATTTATTTAATGAGTTTCTGTAAAAAGCAAAATAAAATTCTGTCTTAATGTCATCTTATGTTATTTTATGTTACCTTATCTTTAAAATTCTACTTTTAGCCCTCTATTTTACTACACTTAAAAATCAGAAGACTCTGCCTGCTCTCTTGCAGCACCAAATGTTTTGTCTTGGTAAAGGTTTTTGGGGACACCTCACCTTAAAATATAAGTCCCCTTTCATCATATACACAGATTTGTTTCCTGTAGAGTCACAGTGTTATGTTACATTTCTGTCGCTGTTCTCGTTTGCCTATTTTTACACTTACCAGTCTTCAGGGATACACAGTTCATAATTGCAATGCACTTGTACCTAGAACTATCCATCACCTCGCATTTACAAATATCAATCGTAATTCTCCATTATTAAGTTCATATTACTCATGTGGAACCTGTTTGAGATTAAATTTCTATAAGTTGCCCCTGTTATTGATCTTCAATAAAAACTTAAAATTTTTAACATAAAAACAAATAAGGGAGAGAAGGGTAAAGTAATAAAAATGTCAGGCCCATTTTTACCATAAAACAACTGACGCTACCTCCTTTATGCAAAATTAGCTAGTGTTGTCAGCCTGAGTATGGTGGGCTGAAAACGTTCCCATAATATGTATGTCTCAGGTCTTGTTTCAGAAGTACTGTCTCCCTCTCACAACTCAAGAATACGCTGTAATGAAGATGAAGAGGGTTCATGTGTGTCACCAGTTAAGTCAGGGCTGGGTAATGTTGGTCCTGGAGGGCCGCAGTGGCTGCAGATTTTTGTTCCAACCCTGTTTCTTAATGAGAAGTCATTCATTGCTAATGAAGCACTTAATGCTCAAGTGAATTTTTCTGCTTCACTTTAGTGGTCTCGTTTGTTAAGGTTTCCTTACCCTTAACGGCTTCTTTCAGTCTTAAATAGCTGCATTCACTGTTTTAATGGTTCCTTATTAGCAATAAGATGAAAATGACAAAGGAGCCAGCAGTTCTCCATCTACCTGATTTCCATTTACACTTGTGAGGATTCATTATGCAGACACTTAAGAGGAACATGTGACAGCCTGAAAATGGTCTGTTTTAGGCTTCAAATCATTTGGATGATTTTATTGAAAAGGCAAAAAAATACAATATAAGAATATTACATTTCAGACTAACACGCCATAAAATTAAATAATGTTTGAGACTGGTGGTCATTGGTTTCTAATTAAGCAATTGGGTTGGAGTGAAAACCTGCAGCCACTCGAGCCTTCCAGGACCAGCATTGCCTACCCCTGAGTTAAGTAATAATTACTATCCAAAACAAATGGATGAACAACAGAAGTCAGAGAGAAATATCAGATGTTATCTCTCCATCCATTCATTGAATTCTTTTAGGGCAATATTAGGGTCACAGGGACGAGCAGCCTATCACTAACTCTGGGTGGGGCACTAGCCTATCTGTTGAGCAAACTCCCTCTCACTCCCTCACCTATTCTCACTTACACCAGTCCAGTTTATAGAGGACAATTAACCTGATCTGGTCTGGGACATGGAAGGAAAATGAAATACCAAACAAAAAGCCATAAGTGAAGAACTTGTAAGCTTAACACATATAGTGGCCAGAATGGAATTCAAATCCATTGTGGACACTGACCACTCCTGCTGCTGAAATTACATTTTATTGATGGTAATGTATAGACTTGTAATTATTTTTTGTCAGATACTGTAAAGAATACCTTATTCATTGTGTCACCTTGGTCATTCCTCCATCTCTGTGCTTCTATTTCTGATGGCATTTTCCCCTTGACAGTGACAGTCATCTATTAAAATGCCACCTGATATTTTATTTTGTCTCTGAAATAGGGATTGACTTTGACAAAAGTGCTTTGTCCCTCTTCTACTGTTTTTTTTTTTTTAGGACTCACAGCCTTCTTATCCTCAGCGGTGACATTGAGGCAAAATCTTATCTGCGTATGACACAACCCTCTACCCCTCCACCACCATACCTTCATATTCATTGTGTGTCAGCCACTGACAAGTGTGACACAATGCTGGAAAGCCAGCCTGACCTGCTGCTCCCTAATTTGATTGCTTTCTAATGAAATTGTCCCGCAAAGCGTCGTAGGAGAATGGCGAGCTTCAATTACTAGAACTCAAGTAGCATCTCAACACACTGACACCCCCCCTCCCTAACACCCACCACCAGCACGACCATCCCAAGGGTAGTGCACCGGTCACATTGTAATTTAGTGCCGCCAAGGTAATTTGTTGTTCTTCTCCACTTCACTTGCAAACAACAGCAATGATTCATATACTAAATTATTGAAATGGGGTAATAAAAGGAGAAACAAGATAACTGGGGTGACATAGAGACTGTGTGGTCCCAATGTGGCTATAACCTTACCCATTAGAACAATAGTCCAGTTTAACACACACAGTCATTCCAATTGACACTGAGGTAATTGTACTGGTGCCTCAAAAGCAAACTTGTTTCATACGGAATTGTACTATGGCACCAAGAGCAGATCATTGGAGAAGGGGCATCAAAAGGAGCTGTCCAACGATGTAAACCCCTCTTATGCTTTGTTTTCCCATTAATAATTTCAGCATTCTGTCTAAAGGTTTCTGCCTCCCCAGGTGCAGACAAACAGTGAGGTACCACCACTAGTTCAAACAATTCTAAAGTCACGCTTTCGTCTTGGTGTACAGTAGCTGATCTGGTATTTCTGTTAAAAACAATCTTCCTGAGTGGTCCCAGGTCCCATTCCTTTGGGGATCACAGAAATGAAAAGACTTGGAGTTTTAATGGCTGGATAAATGTGTAATTTCAGTACAAATAAAGCCTACATTTCTTTTTTTGATTTACGACAAATACCGTATGATAGAGTACATACACATCAAACAAAAGCAGACAGAACACGTTACACAATGCAATATCGCAGGTTGACTCTCGTGCTCAAAAAGCCCAAAGCCAAGCAGGGTCCTCAAATACAGTACATGTAAGGTGGTCTCCAAAAATCCAATACAGAGTGCTGAATATATTGCTCAGTGCAACAAAGATCCATCCATCCATCCATTTTCCAACCCGCTGAATCCGAACACAGGGTCACGGGGGTCTGCTGGAGCCAATCCCAGCCAACACAGGGCACAAGGCAGGGAACCAATCCTGGGCAGGGTGCCAACCCACCGCAGGACACACACAAACACACCCACACACCAAGCACACACTAGGGCCAATTTAGAGTCACCAGTCCACCTAACCTGCATGTCTTTGGACTGTGGGAGGAAACCGGAGTGCCCGGAGGAAACCCACGCAGACACGGGGAGAACATGCAAACTCCACGCAGGGAGGACCCGGGAAGCGAACCCGGGTCTCCTAACTGCGAGGCAGCAGCACTACCACTGTGCCACCGTGCTGCCCGCAACAAAGATCATTAAATAAAATTAAATTAACACACTGACTGCTGGACCATTTATTACCAGTGCGCTGCAGTACAGATTTATGCATTGTGGCAGAAGGCCGGCTGCTCATCCTGGCTGGGATGCCCCTGAGATGGAAGGATGGGGGAAGGCATCTTTTCCAGGACACTGCCTCCCCTAAAACGCTAGACACTAGCTCCCCTGGAGTGTAATGGTGCCCCATATTCCCGCAGGGGGAATGGTTTTTCAGTCCTGTTGGGTACTGTGGGTGCCACCAGGAGAAGCTGTGAGAGGACAGGAGGAGCCATGCCTCATCCATAGCCCGGAAGTACTCCAAAGTCATGAGGACAGGAGCCCCGAAGTACTTCCGGGCTGAAGAAAAAGCCAATTCTCCATCTGACCTGGAGGTGCTAGCAAATTATGTGGGTGGAAGGATTATATAAAGGACTGTTTAAGACCCAGCAAGCGAGCCAGAGTTGGGAGGTAGAGGACAGAGCTGGCTGAGAGGTGTAGAGGAGAGAATTATGATTACTAGTGTATTTATTTACCTGTTTATTGGTGGTGATGGTGCTTGAGGAGCACTGTACAAAATGAAGAAATAAAAACAACTTGTTGGTGCTTCTAAAACGTGTTGTCAGCGTCTATATGTTGGGTTAAGCACTCGGATAGCGCCATCTAGTGTTACAGCATATATAATAAAAAGTTTATCAAAACTCTTAAAAAGTGTAAAGAAATGTATTAAGCTATGATTTATTATCAACAGTAACTCTGTCCTAGAGGCATTGCACCCCACAGAGTGTTGGTTTAGAAGCACACGTGTTAATGTAGTGAAAATATAACATGTTTCTTTACACTGTCTACGACTGTCACACATAACACATTTGGTAGTTGGTGACTGTTTATACTCAGTGGGTGGCAGAATGTCCATCTAGTGCTGTCTGGACAAGTTGGATGCCTTGTGATGAAGAAACACCTTTGGGGCAGTGTTGTGCATCAATACCAGAGACTATAGGTCCACTTCATGCAACTGATTGCCACTATCAAGATCTCTATCATAATCATCAAAATATTCATCTTGCAACAAATAATAGCAGCTCTATGCATTTTTCATTATGGCATAACTACAGACTGTCAATTTATTATAGCATTATTTTCTGCAAGCTGTCAAAAAAATAATTCTTTGGCTATTAACTAGATGGCAGCACTGTAGCAGGTAGCTGAGAAATGGCGGCAAAGCTCACCAGCAAGCTGGCTGAGTCTATAATGGCAGCATGCTGAGTTCAGAGTTGACAGGCTCAACTTAACTCATACCTCATACCTTGCCTGAAGAAGGGGCCTGAGTTGCCTCGAAAGCTTGTATATTGTAATCTTTTTAGCTAGCCAATTAAAAGTGTTATTTTGTTTATATAAGCATATTTAAATATATATCGCGGATTTTTTGCTTGTTCGCGGATTTCTGAGGACAATGGGTCTTTTAATTTCTGGTACATGCTTCCTCAGTTGGTTTGCCCAGTTGATTTCATACAAGAGACGCTATTGGCAGATGGCTGAGAAGCTACCCAACGTACTTTTCTCTCTCTCTTGCGCTGACTTTCTCTGATCCTGACGTAGGGGGTGTGAGCAGGGGGGCTGTTCGCACACCTAGACGATACGGACGCTCGTCTAAAAATGCTGAAAGATTATCTTCACGTTGCTATCTTTTGTGCAGCTGCTTCCAGAAACGACATGCTGCACGGTGCTTCGAATACTTTAAAGCTCGAAGGGCACGTATTGATTTTTGATTGAAAAAAAAAACTCTGTCTCTCTCTCTCTCTCTTTGTCTGCTCCTGACGGAGGGGGTGTGATCTGCCGCCTTCAACAGCTTTGTGCCGCGGTGCTTCGCATACTTAAAAGCTAAACAGCCCTATTGATTTGTTTGCTTTTCTCTCTATCTCTGTGACAGTCACTGCTCCTGACAAGCACTCCTTTGAAGAGGAAGATATGTTTGCATTCTTTTAATTGTGAGACGGAACTGTCATCTCTGTCTTGTCATGGAGCACAGTTTAAACTTTTGAAAAAGAGACAAATGTTTGTTTGCAGTGTTTGAATCACGTTCCTGTCTCTCTACAACCTCCTGTGTTTCTGCGCAAATCTGTGACCCAAGCATGACAATATAAAAATAACCATATAAACATATGGTTTCTACTTCGCGGATTTTCTTATTTCGCGGGTGGCTCTGGAATACAACCCCCGCGATGGAGGAGGGATTACTGTAATCAATGCAGATGTGATAAAAGCATGGACAGGTTTCTCAGCATTAGAAAAGGGGAGGAATGAGTGAACACAGGACATGTTACATAGGTGAAAGTAGGAAAGTTTCTTAATATGGTTTATGTGGGTGGAATAAGAAAGGGAAGAATCAAAAATGACACCAAGATTCCTTCTATCGGAAGAAGGTCTGATTAGATCACTGTCAAGAATGACTGAGAAGGAGCTCATTTTCTAAAGTTATAAACATCTGATTGATGGAGTACTGCTGAGATGGTTGTCCTTCTGATAGGTTCTCCAGTCTCAGCAAAGGATTTCTGAAGATCAGAGTAACTGTTGCATTCTTAGTCACCTCCTTGATCAAGGCCCTTCTTGCATGGCTACTCAGTTTGGCCTGACAGCTAACTCTGAGAAGAGCTCTGGTAGTTCCAAGCTTCTTCATTTTCACATTTGAGGCCACTGTAATCCTGGGAACATTCAAAACTTCACCACAGTTTTATTATGTGGGTCTACAGAGATTTCCTTGGACTTCATGGCTTGGTTTTTGTCCTAGCATGCAGTGTGCATTGTGAAACCTTATATATGCAGATGTGTGCCTTTCTAAACGATGTCCACTCAATTTAATTTGCAAACAAGTTCTGAACACATCTCAAGGATCATTAAAGTAAACAAGGTACACCTGAGTACAATTTGGAGCGCCGCAGCAACCTTTATGAATGAGAGATTTCAGTTTTTGATTTTTAATACATTTGCAAAACTTTCTGAAAACATGTTTTCACTTTGTCATTATGGGGTATTGAGTGTAGAGTTATAGGCAAAAAGGCAAATGTATCAATTTAAAGTTAAATCTACAACACCATAAAGTGTGCAGAACCGGAAGGAATCAGACAATTTTCTGAATCCACTGTCTTTGAAGGCTACAACCAAAAGTCATTGGAAAAATCATGTAGCAGGACGCTGGTTTAAAGCCATAAAACTGAAAGAGGTTGTAATTACTTTTTACATGAATATACATAGCACTCATTTTATTTTATTCTGTCCTGCAGAATAATTAAATCTAATGAGACAAAATAATGAGCTAAAAATATGCCTTCTGCACCACAGTGTTATGGCAGCTCTGCAAGTTAACAACTCATATAACTAAACAAATGCTTGCTCTGTCATTAGCAGGTTTGTGAAAAGAGCAATTTCTAGAAAGCTTCAAGAGTAAAAAGTTTTTCACTCCTCTGATGTTTCATTTCAAGGGAAACTGATGTTACTTTATTGGGAGATCCTAGCCAATGTCTGCAGAGATTTAAGCAAAGCCATGTTTGTACAGCGAGCGTTGTATCATTGTACTCGAGCCGTAAGCAAAAGGACTTGAATCTTTTTGTCATTTTCACTCTGTCTCTTGCTTGAAAGTCGCATTTTGTAGCAGCTCCAAATCAACCCCCAATCCCCCCCCCCCCAAACCCCCCCCACAACGCCCACCTCTGGCTCAGTCAAGCAGCAGACAGCGTACAAGAAGCCAGGCGGCAGGGCCTTCCCGGCCTCGTCATAACAATTGTCTGCTGCCTCAGTGGAGGCGCTAACATATGTTGGCACCAGTCGTAATCTATCAGGGGTGGGGGTGGAATTATGGAGGGGAGCGCTCCCATATGGCTGCGAACATCCTTTTATAAGCAAAAGAAACATTAAAAGTCGTTAATGAGATTAAGGCGCTGCCACTGATTATTTAAATATCACCAATAATCTCCTGTGCTGGCTTGTGGCAGCATTGAAACATAATGCATGCCAGCAGCAATTTGGTGGAATGGGAAACAGGAGATTTCAAATTCTCGTTTTTTTTTTTTTTCTCGTGGGGTCTTTGACTTTGCTCATCCAATTCTATTTTTTTTCCTATTTGCTATAATAAGACAAGGAATGTTTTCAGAGGAGAAAGCACTTTTCCCCCCAATATCTTTTAACGCTTCATATATTTATGGGTTTTTTTTTTTTAATCTTTTTTTGTAAAGCACACTGATAAGTTGTGAATGATTCTTTCTAATGGAAATGTGCATTTTTCTGCTAGGTAGTGTGGCCTTGCGGTTAAATCCCTGGACTGTAAACTGTAAGGCTGCCATTTTCAAACCCCTCATTGTCTCACAGCAACCCTAAATACGTTTTATAGCCTGCCTGTGCTCCAAACACAAATAGTTATACTTTTTTGTTCATTAGATAAAATATACATATTGCAATATATAATTATATATGATAATGATGCTGTGCATGATGGCAGGCAGGCAATACAGTGGCACAGTGGTTAGTGCTGCTGTCTCATAGTATCAAATCCCATTTTCAGCTGCTATCTGCATGGACTTTGCACTTGTTAATTTTTCTCCAAGCATTTTAGTTTTCCTCTCGTAAAAACATTCTTGTGAGTTTGGGTGTGGGCATAAGTGGGTCCATTGTAGTCCGCCATCCAGGGTTCGTTCTTGCTGTGTGCCCTCTTCCACAGAATTAGTTTCTCAGCCCCTGCAATCCTGAACTGCATTAAAAAAACTTTGTTAAAATTTGGAAAAATTATATTATGTGAATCGCAGGCTTTGTGGCCACAAGAGAGATGCTGCTGCCCTGCCCCAATTTACAGTACAACTCTCAGGAAGTCACTTATCTGCCTATTATAAACAAAAAAAAAAAATTGGAAAGAAATGATAGAAGAACTATATACAGTAATCCCTCCTCCATCGCGGGAGTTGCATTCCAGAGCCACCCGCGAAATAAGAAAATCCGCGAAGTAGAAACCATATGTTTATATGGTTATTTTTATATTGTCATGCTTGGGTCACAGATTTGCGCAGAAACACAGGAGGTTGTAGAGAGACAGGAATGCTATTCAAACACTGCAAACAAACATTTGTCTCTTTTTCAAAAGTTTAAACTGTGCTCCATGACAAGACAGAGATGACAGTTCAGTCTCACAATTAAAAGAATGCAAACATATCTTCCTCTTCAAAGGAGCAAACAAATCAATAGGGCTGTTTTGCTTTTAAGTATGCGAAGCACCGTGGCACAAAGCTGTTGAAGGCGGCAGCTCACACCCCCTCCGTCAGGAGCAGAGAGAGAGAGAGAGAGAGAGACAGATAAAAAAAATCAATACGTGCCCTTCGAGCTTTTAAGTATGCGAAGCACCGTGCAGCATGTCACTTCACGAAGCAGCTGTACAGAAGGTAGCAACGTGAAGATAATCTTTCAGCATTTTTAGACGAGCGTCCGTATCGTCTAGGTGTGCGAACAGCCCCCCTGCTCAATCCCCCTACGTCAGGATCAGAGAAAGTCAGCGCAAGAGACACAGAGAAAAGTAAGTTGGGTATCTTCTCAGCCATCTGCCAATAGCGTCCCTTGTATGAAATCAACTGGGCAAACCAACTGAGGAAGCATGTACCAGAAATTAAAAGACCCATTGTCCGCAGAAATCCGCGAACCAGCAAAAAATCCGCGATATATATTTAAATATGCTTACATATAAAATCCGCGATAGAGTGAAGCCGCGAAAGGCGAAGTGCGATATAGCGAGGGATCACTGTACTTGCAAAATCCCTTTGAATGTTTTTTTCGTGAGGAATTACAGTATATGGAAAATGAATGTGCTGGCATTGTAACCATTGAGGTTACATTCATTTTCATGAAGACCATGAGACCAGTTGACTGGTAAATTTCTGTTAAAATCAGCCAGGATTGACCAGATTTGATTATAAATGTGTGCGGTTTATAGCATAATTGTTCACATCTTTTTACAACACATTATTAATGGAAGGTGGTCAGAGGAGACTAGCCAGACTCATTATACCTAATAGCCATACCACATGCACTTCTGAACCTAAGCTAAGCATATTCAGGCCCAGCCAGTACTTGGAGTTGAGACCATCTAGGAAAAATGTGGGTTGCTGCTAGAAGAAGTGTGGGAGAAGCCAAAAGGGGTCACTTACCGCTGTGGTCTGTGTGTGGATCCCAATGCCTCAGTGCAGTCCTGGGGACACTGTGCTGTAAAAATGGCGATGTTTTTCAGATAAGACGTAAAATCAAGGTGGTCATGCAAGACCACTGGACATTCTTTGCAAAGCGCAGGGTGCATCCCGATGTCCTGACTAAATTGTCCACCTCGGCCTAGTCATTCTGACCCCCTCAATGTCCCATCTCTAACTGGCTATCTCTCTCACCCTTTTAACCACCTAGTAGCTAATATGAGGTGAGAGTACTGGTCCAAAACAGCTGATATTACTGCACAATGGTAGTGGTTGTGTATGTAAAGCACTCTGAATAGTGAGAAAATCACTATATAAATGTGACAAAATATTATTACTACTTTCAGAAAGCCCACAAACATTCACATAACAGCTCTTTACAGCCAAGATGTGCAGTGGTTCAAATCTGAACACTTCACACTGAACTTTGAGGTGGACGGATTACTACAGCTGAAAGATCACGCTGGTTTCCGCTCTTGTGAGCTAAGATCAGGAGGTTACTTTAGGCACCAAACTATAATTGAAATTTGGAAAAATGTCAACTGGTGGGGTCTGAATTGGCATAAACAATATGAATCCATGAATCTATCTAGTGCTGTTTCTACGCTGCAGGCTTTTGGTAGGAGTGTAATGTTCTCTTGGCACACATTAGACCTCTGAATACCCATAGAGTGTTACTTGAAAGCCATGGCACACCCAAGTATGCCACAGTATGACCACATACATCCTTTTATGACCACGGTCTACCTTTTTCAAATGTATGCTTCCAGCAGGATAATGTGCCATGTCACAAAGCACACATCATCACATGCTGGTTCCATGAACATGACAGTGACTTTAAATAAAAGGCATTTAATACCCCAACATGAAACCTCATTAAACCTTCAATCTTGAAAGGAAATGGCAGCAAAGAGACCTAAACCAGGTCTTTAAAATTCTCAAAAGATAAAAGTGATCCACCAACCTACTTCCAGTGAAATAGGGAATCATGTACTCAATGACACCAGTGGAAATTAAAGGTAGTGCATCTAAGATGGAAGTTAGGTATGGAGGAATATTTAGGATAAAATTAAATAAATACAAATAATTGAATGTATAATGTAATCTAACAATATAAAAATAATGGAAAATGAATAATTTAAAATGTTATTAAAAATATTTTTATTGGTTCTTTATTTCCTTTTTTATCTATTTCTTTGTTTACTAGTTACAGTGACACCACACAAAACATGAAATGCGACCTTGAATAAAAACTGTTATTTTTACTGTTAAAGCTGAAACAGTGGGCTCTACAGAGTGTGTTTTCATTGGTGAACTTGTGACTGTGTATGTCTATGGCACCTATGCGAACAAGAAGAAGTTGCCCAGAATTATGCACAAAGTGACTATTTTAAATCAAGTAGCCCAGATTTATTATCATGTGCATCTGAAATAAGACTTATGTCCACTCTCAAAAAACAGTAGTGCAAATACACAACTTCAAAAACAGCTGCAGCGAAGTCTATTAAAAAATGACACAACTGACGACAAGACTGACAAAGTTGTTTTCCAACATGTGCAATTACAGCAAGCAAGAGCGACTAGGCTGATTCCAGGGCTACAGGGGTTGAATTATGAGGAAAGATTAAAAGAGCTGAGCCTATACAGTTAAAGCAAAAGTAGATTAAGAGGTGACATGACCGAAGTGTTTAAAATTATGAGAGGAATTAGTACAGTGGATCGAGACTGTTATTTTAAAATGAGTTCATCAAGAACACAGGGACACAGTTGGAAACTTAAGGGTAAATATTGCACTAACATTAGTTTTTCCTTACACAAAAAACGATAGACACTACCAAGTAGTGTGGTAGACAGTAAGACTTTAGGGACTTTCAAAACTCCACTTGATGTTATTTTGGAAGAAATAAATGGATAGGATTGGCAAGCTTTTTTGGGGTGAATGCCCTGTTCTCGTCTAGATTGTTCTAATGTTCTAAAAACAATCCTTTTAAGGACACAGAGGTACCTAAAAGAGTGAGAATTCACTCGGTCAGCTCAGGTGAGCACTATATTGGTGTCTGAAGTGGGATATATAGAAAACTTACAGTCTGAATTATGAAATTACAGAATGCTGCAAAGACTCAAAATGGACTTGCTGGGCTCTTCTGAGGAGTTGCTGGAGAGTCTCAAAGTTAGGATCTGGAATGCCGTTTGCAGCATCAATACCAGAAGGAAAACTGCTGAGAGACTGCTACCGCTGCAGCTATAACAATGCTACTCTATTGTCTAAGGTTCATTGGCTTGGGTGCGTGGTTGCCAGCAGAGCTTTAGGCTCATGAACCTGGGGAAATGCCTCTTTACCTAATGACTACAGACCAGTGGCACTTCTGTCATACATCACGAAGACCTTTAAAAGACTGGTCCTGGACTATATGAGTCGTCTTGTGGTAGACCACCTGGACCCATTGCTTTTTGCCTATCAGACAAAGACTGGAGTGGAGGATGCAATCATCTGTCTGCTCCGCCAGGTTTATTCGCACTGGGACAAAGCTGGCAGCACTGTGAGGATTATGTTTTTCAGTTTTTCCAGTACCTTCAATACCATACAGCCATCCCCTTTAAAGAGTAAACTCAGAGATGTGCAGGTGGATAAGCCTATGGTGTCCTGGATAATGGACTATCTGTCAGGCAGACCATAGTTTGTAACACTCAAGGACTATGTTTCAAATATGGATGTGAGCAAAACTGGAACACCACAAAAAAACAGTCCTGTCTCAATTTCTCTTCACTCTGTACACCTTTTACTATAAATACTGTATAACACCAGGACAGGTCACTTGCAGAAACTCTCACATGATTCTGCACTTATGGGGTGTATTGATAAAGGGGATGAGGAGTCAGGTGGAGAAGTTTCTTTCTTGGTGCAAAGAGAATTGTCTGCATCTTAACATCAGCAAAACCAAGGAACTGGTTACTGATTTTTGCTGCACCAAAGAGCTTCTACAGTATGTCTGGTCACTATTCAGGGAGTTGATGTGAAGGTGGTCCACTCCTAGAAGTATTTGGGGGTCCACATTAATGACAGGGTTGTGTGGAACTACATAAGAAAAGATGAACTATATAAGAAAAGGCAGAGCAGACTCTTTTTCATTAGGTGACTGCATTCCTTTAATGTGGGAAGTGACATCTTTCACATCTTCTATAACTCTGTGATGGCCAGTGCAGTTTCTACTCTGTGGTCTGTTGGGCTGGAAACATCACTTCAAGAATGGCCCACCAAATTAACAAGCTCACTTATAGGATGTACTCCGGATCCCCTGGAGGTTGCAGCAAAGGAGAGAATGGAAACAAAACTGTGTGCCATTATGAGCAATGCTTCACATCCTCTCTTTGACAGACTAACACTGATGACTTTTCAGCCAATGAATTAGTGAGCAAAAGTGTATCAAGAAACATTACTGGGACTGCTTTATACCAACAGTAATACATCTGCATAATGCTTCACTGGGACTGGGACTTCTATCTATCTATCTATCTATCTATCTATCTATCTATCTATCTATCTATCTATCTATCTATCTATCTATCTATCTATCTATCTATCTATCTATCCATCCATTCATCGATCCATCCATCCATCCATCCATCCATCCATCCATCCATCCATCCATCCATCCATCCATCCATCCATCCAAAAGCACTTGCAGATTAACTTTTCACTGACAGAAGGGGAGCAGTGTCAGGCATGGCCAAGGACAAGACTACAAACAAAATAATGAGGCCTTCTGTGGCATTGTTACAGGGCAGCAATGGAGGGAGAGCCTAGAAGGTGGGATCTTGGACCTGAAAACCATTTCTAGCATCAGTGAAGGAAGAAAACAGCCAAGAGACCAGTACATTTGCAGCTCTGCACAATTATTTTTTGCCTACATATGATGGACAGATTACCACACAGAAGTGCAGCGTTAAATAGTGCAGCACTTGACATCCTGCTGTGCCATCTGACAACACAGCACTTAAAACCCCTGCTGATGTGCCCTCATCATAGAATGCCACAAAGACTCAAAATGGACTTACTGGGCTCTTCTGAGGAGTTGCTGGAGAATCTCAAAGCTGAGATCTGGAATCTGGATTGCCTTTTACAGCATCAATACAAGAAGGAACACAGCGGAGAAACTCCTACCTCTGCAACTATAACAATGTTTCTCTATTAGCTAAGGTTCATTGACTTGGGTGAGTGGTTGTCAGCAGAGCTTTGGGCTCATGAAGCTGGGGAAATGCCTCCTCACCTAATGACGACAGACCAATGGCACTTCCGTCTCACATCATGAAGACCTTTGAAAGACTGGTGAAGGAAGGAAAACATCCAAATGACTAGTACATCTGCAGCTGTGCACAACTTTCTTTTGCCCATATATGATGGACAAATCACCACAGAGAAGTGTACTGTTAAACAGCTCTGCATGACAGTGTAGCACTTGACATCCCTGTTGTGCCATCTGACAACACAACACTAAAACCCCTGATGACGTGCCCTCATCACTGGCTGCACAAGGAAAATGAAGACCACTCAGCCGTCTGTGTGTTATTGCATGGTGTTGGAAGTGGTTACTGGGGACAGCGACTTTGAAGGGATGGTTATGTAATGATGCTGACAAGTTGCATCTTCTTGGTGATGAGTTACCAAATGTATAAGTTGGTATTCCATGCTGCAAATTAGCAGCCTTAGAGCCAGATGCAGGAACCCCTATAAAAATGGCAAGCTTGACAAAGTAGTTTTATGAATTTCAACTAGTGCAGCAGCAGTGAGGTATCCTTCTAAGGACAGCAAGCTACATAAAAGAGTGAGAATCCATTGGCAAACACTGGTGTGTCACCACAGTATACAGTAATGACATCTGCACGGTCTCACCTTCTGCTTTACCATGGCTGTGAGCATCAATTCCACCTGAGCCTATTCGTTTATATGTGCCAGAACATCATAAGATCCTGCCCTTGGCCTTTTTACAGTCAATTTGCCCTTCAATCCTTATCTTGATCAGACCAGCCCCCTGCTAAAGTCTCAATGGATGACTACTTTGTATAGCAGCAATATCACTGATTCCAAAACATCATCTGAAATATTGTTAAATGGACAAAGAATAATAATAATACTTGAAAGAGACTGTGCAGTGTTTGATAGGAGATGGAGGTTAAGTCATTTCCTGCTATTATCAGCTAATCCACTGTAAATGGGGCATTTATCATTTTATTTGCTCTATAACTCACTCTCAGTGTTTCTCTGTATTTTTCCCAATGCACCCATTAACCAAAGTGCCCTGCAGCTGGGGCTGAATTGTAACACCATTCTTTTATTTTCTTAAATGCTTCTTCATTTAAGTCTAGAGAGCAGGTCATCCTTCAGTTTCATGTGTGTACGCAACCTAATTTGGATCTTTTTATTTAAAATGTGTGCATTTTTTTTTCTTTCTGAAATGTATTTTTTGGCACTAATTGGTCGTTTTTCTCTTCTCTTTAGAGCTCAGAGGGAAGCTTACCTTTTGTCGCTCTTAGTTAAAAACACCCCCTGGCTGCTTTATTAAGCAAGCAGCTCTCCTCATAACCAAAAAAAGAAACACTGAAAATGCACAAAAGCCCAATGCCGTGGGCGAGGAAAGCAGCTTCTCCCCTTTGGGGGAAATTAGGATCCTCTGGTAGAAAAAGAACATGGGAAACAGGCAGAATTACAAGACAGAAAAAATAATCCCTCAGTCTCAATGATGTCATCTCTCTTACTGCTGGTATATCCTCATCATCCTCACTGCTGAAAGATGGCCTTCCGTATTAATTTCTCCTTTTCCTATACAACTAATGAACGATTCAGCTGAAATCAGTTTAACCCTTCACAGCTCTTTCCAGTGAAGAAATGTTCAAAGGAATTACATTTACACAGATAACCAAGCAACAGAAAAGTATATAGCCATGAAACATTTACATCCATATGTACGTCTGTTCAAATGAATAGTGATAAAGACAGAGAGAGGCATAAACTTTGATTAAAATGTACATGTTTGATGCTAGCAGAAAATCTGGTTCACAGAAGATCTGGCCAAGACAGGCAAGGACAACAATAACACTCCAGTAAACAATATTCCCAGAAGAAATAAACGTCTGAAGGACTCAAACATCTTCAGAATAAGCAAACTCAGAAATGGCTGAGCTACACCAACAAGGTTCTCAGCTATTTCAGGGCATTCTACAGTATACGATGTTCTTACTCCCAATCATCTTTGTCATTATTGCTTTTCATTTCTCTAGTACCAGATACAATTCTCATTGGTTCGTCATCATGACAAGTTCTACATGAACGCTTTGCCCTTCTTTACTGTATGTCATTCTCCGTAGCTTTCTTAAATGTTAAATGCTTGATGAGAACCTTAATCTGTCACACATTAAGTTTTTAAATTCAATGGAAGAACTTGTTGAATTCAATCATCACCTAAACGGAAGAAGTCCCTTCATCCTTCTCTTATTAATGTGTCATATAAGGTAGACGTCTTACCTGTAGGCTTCATTATAGTACTGAGCTTTAAAACCTCTTCCAACATTTCATTATTATGCTATGTGACTGGACCATACAATGGTTTAAGAATTCAAAAGTTACACTTGTTCTGCTGACATAGAATGATTTTTATTGTGGGCTTAGAAGATGAAACAGAATAAAATGGGTGAAAACCAATGAGAAGAACAGATCTTTCACTAAGCCACAAACATGAGGCAAAAATCTGAATCATTAGCCAGAACACTAAGAAAAAAAATGCAGAGAAGCGCACATTAAGTCTTTAGTTTTATCCAATCAAAGATATAAAAATGTTGCATAATATAAACCTTTATCGGGTTGTGCCAATGATGTCACACAAGCACACTCCCAAAGACTTTTGAAAGGTTGTCTCAGCCATAGTTGATCACCTGTCAATAAAATGACATATCATTCAGGAACCAAGAAAGAACAAAAATAGTTTTTGATTAGTATTCCTTGACCTCAGAAACCCCATAATAGCCAGAGTCACAAAAAAATCTTCAGGAAAGCGCAAAAAAATGAATAAATAACACCAATCACAATAACATCTTCTACGCCTAATCCTCTAACTTAAAGCAAAAACAAGTTCTTTGTTTGGCAGCAGGATGTCATTTGACGATGAAAATCTAGTATATAACTCGTATTACATAAACTCAGCAGTACAAGTAAAAAGCTGGGATGAAATTGATCGTGTTTCCCATTTATAAAGGTTTTTACCTTGCAGTTGCAAGTTGGTATCATTTATATTTGTTTTCAGAAATGTGACTTGTTGAAGACTTGGTTAATACAAAAAGAAAAAGCATAGTTTAACTGTGTCTTACTCCTTAAGATCATTATACAGTGAGAAAACATTGTATAGCAGGCTGTATTCTTTGAACTGCTGGTTAGCAACCTGGAGTGCATTTAAAAGCCTTTGTAATCAAGTGGGATTATCGATGCCCTCTACTTAACTATAGACTTCGGCCTCCCACTAGCTTGTTGTTCCCTTTCCAATTCTTTGTCTGACTGGCTCTTAACTCTAAGATGTTACTATAGATCATTTCATACTCTGACCACAAACCCCAAAACTTTTTGTTTTTCAGTTTCCTTGCTACTTTATTTTAACACCAGTCAAACAAGAAACATTATAAAATCAAAATATGATTTTCTCTATCTGATATAATTTACAAATATTAATATTCTAATGGCATCCGACTCACTCTGAGGTACACATCTTCTTTAGATGCGTCTCTTTCCCACTTGCTGCTTCATGTGTTAATTTCCCATTAATAAATGCCGTGGCAGGTCTTTTCAGAATACATTTCATGTCAACTTTTTGAAGGCAGTCGAATCAACGATATGCAGATTAATGAAAAACAAAATAAAACTAGACAGGGAAGTAATTAACAGGATAGTGTAGGCACAGTTCCTTTTTGCTGGATCTAATTTAGGAGCTATAGTGGGGTGGGGGGATGTTTTTTGAGTGGGTGTCTTCAAAAAGTATTCTGAGAATTGTCTTGTGTTAAAAAAATTAAACATACAGTGCAGTAGTCAGTCTTCTATGGTACTTGTGGTGTGTTGTTAGCTAAGCAAAGTGGCTATGACATGAAGAACGAGGTGCAGGCATTAGAAATGCGTCAGGGAGGCCTACAGTGTGAGCTCCCACCTTTTTTGTGGCATACATGAAGTGGTCACTGTACTGGATAGTTTTACCTTATAGACTTTTTGCTAAAAACATGCCTCAATTCATCATGGACACAAAAAGGTGTTTCCTTATACAATAAGTCATTTTTGACTGTTGTGATATACAGGCCTACAAAACTAGATAAGTTAGAAAATGTATGGTGTAAAATTCAAGTGCATTCAAAGGCTGTGCAGGCACTGTAGCCTTCGATAGACAGAGTTCAGTTGGAAGTTTCTAGAACCTTCGTCATCCATTTCAAAGTTGCTTAAGCCAAAGGCTGTCTCAACAGGCATGGGCAAAGGACAGGACAGGCCTCTAGTCCTGTAGTGGTCAACACGAGGCTTGTGAGCCAAATGTGGCTCTTTGTATGTATGCGATAACATCATGTTTTGTATATTTCATTTTCAATTACAATTTATTTTGCATGTTGGTAGCTTTGTGTTTAAACCTGCGCCCAAATATGATTACCAATCTCAGAAGAAAAGGTAAGAAAAATGTTGTTGCGATGATGATTTCCATAAACTTTCATTGCGATCGTTCATAATGAGTAACTTAAAACAGCATGATGGGATCAGGGAAATGTAAAGCTAAATGTAAGAAGTTAGTTGAACACAGAACATTTTTAGCAGAATGGGAGGATTTTTATCTTTTGTGGGACATAATTGAAAGTCGTTACACTTAATATGCCAGACTTCACTGTCACATTTTAAGATTTTAAACCTCTCGTGCCATTTCACCTCACATCATGCTAACATTGACTGGAAATTTCTCAAATTTAATGAACTTCGCAAAAACATATTCCAACAGACCCAGTTCTTTCGAAGGTTTACCAAGCACACTGAGATGGTAACGCTTGCTTCGTATTAGCTGGTGTGGAACATCACCCGTGCTAAAAAGCCATTCAATGACGGTGAATTTGCGAAAATTTGCATTAGTGACTTCACTGCTGTCATTTCTCCAGAAAATGACAACTTAAAGAGAGTGATATCAGATCTCCAACTACCATGACACACGGTTGAACACAATATCTACTCTACATATATATAAAATCCTAAGCCTAAAAGTGAAACTATTTTGTGTAACAATTTAATGTGACGTTTTTATGAGATGTTTTTATGTCACGTTATAAATCGTGGGTTATTTACCTACATATATAAGTTTGGAATCATTCTTTTCAGAATTTATCAAACTTTAATGTGATGTTGTTAGATTTACAGATTCTTATTCTGTTTTTAAATTATAAACTAAAAAATATCAAGAACCCACGTCCTGTAACACAAGACTTTGTGCCAAAACATTTAACCACACCTGTGGCTGGAAAAAAAGACAAAGAGTAGGACAGCTACTGTACAGGCTTTTAAATATTCAAAGCGCCCGCTGTGTGAGATGCAGATCAAGCCAGCAGCTGATTGAGCAAAGAGGAGGTAAAAAAAAACTGTATTTGTTTCCCATTGTATCACCATTTAAGAGGGGGTTTCGGAGGAGCAACCGTGTCTCCTTGGTGTGCGTTCAGCCCCCCTCTTCACAACACGAGCAGCAGAGATGCGAGCGGAGAGAACCCCCTAGTCTGACATAAATAATACAACTGAGACACGACTGTTTTCTGATCTTGAGAAATCCCAGTGTTTCAGCCTTGCTTAGGTTGAGTCTTGCGATGCTTGAGACAAGCCAAAGTTGGCAGTATTGTAAAGGTTACAAACAATATCACCATCTATGGTCGGATCTGTGAATGGCTTTGTGGGACTGTATAAAGGTGATGTGGGGTTTTCAGAAATTTGGACTTTACACTGCATCATCCATTGAGAGAGACTGGCCTCTAAAATGCTGAATTTAGACCACGTTGAGACCTCATTGCTGAGTTTTTAGAAGAGTATGAACACTTTCCCAGAGATCCACCACTCCACTGCACTGTGAGGAGCCTTCACAAAGGCAAAGTGCTTTTGGGCACAATAAAATAGTTCTTGGAAGAGAAGCACAAATACTATCCTGAGCTTCATGATACTCGAGGGATTTTAGATTAGGCATTTTTTGGTGCACATGCTGTGTTATTTAGACAGAATGCACCTGGATTTACAAGGGAAGTTAAAGATGGTGTCTCATCTGGTGCAAACAGCATTCTCTTTTGTCAATAAACACAGGTTGTTCAAGATTTTAAAAAGTGAGAACTAACACATTTTCCCTCAGTATTAAATGCAAGTGGGCAAGCAGCTGAGTCCCTAGGAGAGAGGACTGCATGGCATGTTACACTGCTCGAATATCCCCACCGGAATTTTCATGACAGATTCCATGATATACAGCTAGAAAGATCACAGATTACATTCCTCATTCACCATTTCACTGCTGAATCCAATTGTTTGAAATTCCCTTTAATGACAGATGAAGCAGCATCTCAAATAGAAATGATTGAACTTTTCCAGGATGACACACTAAAATATGTCATGAGGGAATGCACACCAGCATTTTAGAAACTGGAGAAATATCTCAAACGAGCAGCACTGATGCTGTTGTCAGTGTTTGGTTCAGCTTAGGTTGGTAAAAAAGTTTTTTTTACCTTGAAACATATGAAATCAAAGCACAGATCTGTTCTTTCTGACACACATGTGAAAGTAGCTACAATTTAATACAAACCAGATTTGAAAAGGATCATGAAAAGAAAGGAATGGCAGGAGTCAAAGGCAGCTCATTGAAGGGTAAGAAGAAAATAGTCTTAACTATGAAAACAGTCTTCCTTCACTGTCCAGTACTGGAAGTTGATCTAAGAGTGAGGATGGCTGGGGCACTTGTCCAGCTGGGACGCTTGGAGGATGAAAGGACTGGGAGAGAGACAATACCTCCCCTGGGACACAAGACAGCAGCCCCCCTGGTTTGAATCGGGGCCATGGGATTGGAGCTTGGAAGCTCAACCCTGTTGGGGACCATAGCCACAGCCTGGGGAGCCTGGACAACAACAACATTTATTTCTATAGCATGTTTTCATACAAATGATGCAGCTCAGGGTGCTTTACAAGATGAAGAAAGAAAAGTTTATATAAAAAAATAATAATATAAAAATAAGATTAGGCAATACTAAGTAACAAAGAATAAAGTAAAGTCTGATGGCCAGGAGGACAGAAAAAACAAAAACTAAAAAAAACTCCAGAGGGCTGGAAAAAAAAATCTGCAGGGGCTCTGAGGCCACGAGACCACCCATCCCCTAACAATGTGTCTTTTTGCAGTAGTATGGCATTTTTTTTGGCTTAAAGTGTGTGACTGATTGGCCACTAGCCCATCACAGGGACTAAGCTTACTCACACACACACACCATATTTACATACAGTTAAAATTTACAATTGCCAATTTACAAAGCCTAATTAAAAAAACGTAATTCCTTCTTTGCTTGAGCATGTCTGGCTATAGTAATTTTTGCGAAATGGGACTTGCAAAGCTGCTCAGGTATGACAAATGTTAGGGAATAACAGAAGTGAAAGGCAAATTTTATTACATTAACTGACAGTTATGAATATCAGGTGAATGTGGCACTTTAATGGTAAATTATAATATGAGTGAAATAGTAAATCATTGTAATCTGTAGATAATGTAGCTATGAGGTTGGCTTAGTATTAGATTAATAGTGAGTAAATGGTTATTTGCTCTGTGCAAAACAACTTACACGCCACAGGGTGCATCATTCACATCTAGATAACCTTTTGTTTTCCTTACTTGCATTTTATACTTTTACAGTTAGGAATGTCATTTAACCTACCCGTTGTAACTTTAAAACATCAGGAGGACTAAGGTGCTGACACACTGGTTCTCTTCTGTTTGCACTCAAGCAGATGGAAAGAAAGTAAAGCAGGAACAACTGGATGATGCACAGCTGTCCATGCATACCTAGCTGGACTTGCAGATGCAGGATATCCTGTTTGCATAGAAACAGCTAGTGACAGTGAGTTCCTTCCCTGTGAGCACAGTCTGCTAGTATCTCATTAACTTGGAATGGGGATCTGTTTGCTGTTAGTATTGGCTATTGGAGATGTGAAAGAGGAAAATAAACAGAAGTTAGTGTAACTACTGTCAAAGTAAAGTTGAAACAGTATTCAATTGCAGTTGAAGTCTCACAAAATGTTTCTCTTTTTTAAGATGGACAAATTTGCAGATTTGCCAATAGGAGATTGTGAAATTTCAAAACTTCATCGCAATCTGTTCAAAAAGTGAAAATGAAAATAAGTCTACCACATTTGAACAAAATAGGTCCTCAGACAGACAGACATTCATAGATATCATAATAGATACTTCCCACATGATATGCAAATGCCTCACAAAAAGGCTTCAAAACAAAAGTCTTGTGGCCTGCATTCCCTAAAAAGCCAGGCCTGTTAAGTCTAGGAGAGGAGAACCATGAAAGTCCTTAATTAGAAAGTTTCTAATAGTAGTAATAAAGTTTAATCAAGAAAGGGGGTTCAAAAAAACAAAATAAAAAATGAATTCAAAGAAGTAAGGAATACGCTTAATTTTGTGTTCAAGAGGCAAGCTAAAAAAGAATTTAAACC
Organism: Erpetoichthys calabaricus; assembly: GCF_900747795.2. Classification (NCBI taxonomy): domain Eukaryota; kingdom Metazoa; phylum Chordata; class Cladistia; order Polypteriformes; family Polypteridae; genus Erpetoichthys; species Erpetoichthys calabaricus. The sequence continues at coordinate 254,052,223 of NC_041396.2, read as the reverse complement.
ACATCTGCAATCTTAAAACAAATCCAAAGACAAGAACAAGAGTCCATAAATCAAAGAATTAAAAAACAGAACTTGGAAAATCTAAACTATTTCAAGAATGAGAGTCAAACAACATGAGCAGATATTGTCCATCAAGGTCCTTGCTGCTTATGCATGCCATCAAACTGGCATTGCATCCGACCCTCCCCTTCTGTCTTGCCGATGATGAGCCCACAAGACGGTTCCACATCAGCAATTTGGGCTGAACCTAGCTGGTTTATGTTGGTTGCCAAGCTTCAGATGTGGGTCTTGTGATAGGATGAGGAACCAAGAAGTTTGGAAGAGCCTCAAAGAAGAATCGCTGCTCCTGCTGATCGAGTGGCTTGGATTTGGGAATGTCATAACGAGGCTCCTAGAGTAGTTTCTCCTAGAGACCCTGTAGAAGACCTAGGACATGCTGGGTTGGGGGGGGGGGGGGGGGGGGGTTTATATCTCTCTGTTGGCTTGGAAATGCCTGGGAATTAACCAGGAAGAGCTGGAATCTGTGGCTAGGGACAGGAAAGTCTGGGGTGACCTGCTCGGCATGCTGCAGTTGCAACCCTCACCGGGAAAAGTGGCTGAGAAGATGAGATGAGACAACACAAGCAGTAGCTAATATCTTAGCATAAAGCTGAGGCATTCCAGGCCTTATACAGGCTGCCCCAATAAGAGACCAGAACAAAAATTAGAAAGCATTAGAAGACAAAGCAAAATGATTAAGGAACAAAAATGCTATTAGAATGTAATATAAAACAAAAAGCAAGAAAACAGAAATATATTCAATAACATAAGACACAAAAGAATTATAAAAACAATGCAGCAAAATAAACAGAAAGTAAAGCCAGAAACGGAGCCCTGGTCAAACCATGAAACTGATGTTGCTCATAACTGAAGAGTCTGGCCTGAGTTCTTGTGCTATAACTACTGATCTGCTTTAAAATTTGTGAAGCAATAGCACAGGTTGTTCCGCACCCAGAAACAAAACTATTTACAGTGTTTCAAACCCGCCGGCATCTCTGCGGAAGTCAGAAACTATTCAAATAAATGGTTTTCCGGAGACCCAATTAAATTAAACCCTTGCTGTGCATAGCAAATTTGTTGCAATTCAGAGGAAAACAGCTGTGGTGTTAACATAATAATAATAATTAAACATTTTGAGGCTCCAGTTTATTTACTTATTTCTGTTCCAAAACTGCATACTGTTATTTCTACCTGGGTCTAAAGTTGTCAGGTTGCTTGGCACATGTTAATTAATAGGTTTGTGCAGTGGCGTAATTTAGCAAACTTTGTGCCCCCACTCCACCTCCAGTATTGGCCCTCTCTCAAAAACAAGCATTTAAAATGGAACCCCAATTCAATATTACTATATTCAGTTTTTTCATACATTTAATGTTTTTTGGATGCCGTTGTTAAACATAAAATGTCCACTGCCTGAATAAGCACTAGTCCTTTAAGGCCAAGTTCACAATGCAGTTATATGTGACTCTGTTTATATTTTGCCTAGTATTTGATTTTTTTTTTTTGACTGTTATGATATGAGTGATTTTGTGAGACACATGCCAGTTGTTAATCTACTTTACATTGTTTTAGTGCAAACTGTCTGTGAACTTGTAAGCCCGTGATACCATGATGTGTGTGTGTTTTTACTGCTGGTGTTCTGAACATAGAAACAAGTGGCCCAAAGGTATGGTGAGAGCTCGATTACACAGGCTTGGATGCAAAACAGTTGTTACGACAGCAGTGCAAATCTGTTTCTGAAAAGCTTTGATTCCACATCCATCCATCCATTTTCCAACCCGCTGAATCCGAACACAGGGTCACGGGGGTCTGCTGGAGCCAATCCCAGCCAACACAGGAACCAATCCCAGGCAGGGTGCCAACCCACCGCAGGACACACACAAACACATCCACACACCAAGCACACACTAGGGCCAATTTAGAATCGCCAATCCACCTAACCAGTATGTCTTTGGACTGTGGGAGGAAACCGGAGCGCCCGGAGGAAACCCATGCAGACACGGGGAGAACATGCAAACTCCACGCAGGGAGGACCCGGGAAGCGAACCCAGGTCCCCAGGTCTCCCAACTGCGAGGCAGCAGCGCTACCCACTGCGCCACCGTGCCGCCTGATTCCACATCTTTTTTTGCTAATCACACTCTCCAAAAACATCAGCTGTGTGTCACATATAACTGAAAAAATGGATATAGAGACATAATGTGAATGTAGCCTTTTTCTGCTTCCAAAAATCAAATGGAAGTTTGTACACAGTGGTTTAACAAAAAGGAATAATAATCTAAAATGACAATGATAATTCCACAAATTGTATAGACTACCTGCCATCCTCCATGCCTCCATCCATGTAGTAGCGAAACAGGACAGTGAGGAGTTCCCCGCCCGGCTCCCCACTCCTGACGTCACATTTCCCCTTCCCCTTGGCCAGCAGCCTCTGTCTCAGATTAGCGCAAATATATCACTCCTGCAAGCGAACTATGATTCTTAGCACGATGAGAGAAGTCGCAAAATCAACTGGAATGTTCAAGCAAATTATAGAAAAAAATCTGATCTAAATCTGTTAAGTAGTTCTCTTGTTCGCCAGCTAAGTGCAGGTAAGATACACGCCCCGAGGCTGGCATGTGAATGAGGAGGTCCCCACATCCCACCCTTCGGCCTGCTGTATGTCTCTTGGATTCGTGCAAAGAAATCGGTACCGCAAGCAAACTGTGATTCTTAGCGCAATGAGAGCAGTGGCAAAATCATCCAGAACATTCAAGCAAATTATAGAAAAAACCCAATCTAAATCCATTAAGTAGTTATCTCGTGAAAAGTGGACAGACCGACAGACAGACAGACATTGGATTTTATATATATATATATATATATATATATATATATATATATATATATATATATATATATATATATATATATATAGAGAGAGAGAGAGAGAGAGAGAGAGAGAAAGAGAGAGATAACATAGGTACATTTGACAAAGGTTTCCAAATGGTTCAAAATAGTTCAAATGCAGCCACCAGATAGACATTCCAGCATTAGTGTGACTTGTCGTACAAAAAATACTCCACGGTCCAAGTGTCTTTGTTTTAAGGATTTTAGTGAAACTCAAAGCAAATACTTCACATAAAAAAAGTGGATAATACCTGCAAAAAAGAAAGGGGAAAAGGGAAACATGATATTCTACTTAAATGTCTAGGGTACATTTCTTAAGGTTTCTGTGCATTGTACTATACAGAGGACAGTTAGAAAACTCTATGCCCTTAATGTCTATATGACCATTCATGTTTCTTTCTAGCTGTCTCACTTCAGTCTGTGGGCTATTCTATTGTCACACAGAGTTAAGATTATGAACATTCCATTTTCTTTAACTTATAGGGGAATAAACTGAATCTTCCATTATCTGTGTTAAGCTATATTAAATTCAAGTTCGAGCTAAGCCTCTCACATAGACCAAATCGGGGCAGTTCAGACTTGATCATAATTATTAATCATAATAAAAACTACAGTAAAATATTAAAAATAAAACCCTAAACACAACAAACCCAGACCCAGATCATTGCCAATTTCTTGCATTTAACACTTCTTTTCTGTTGTCAGTCCCTACAAAAACTGTCATAATTTAAACTTAATTTAAGTCAGCTATTCAAAAAAATGTTTTTTGGTATATCGAATAAAATTAAACCAGTGCTGTGACTGTCTAAATTACTGCAATTTGAAGAAAAACTGACATGAGGTTAACATGTGAAACATGAGGACCTAGCATTATTATTTACTTTTTTCCATTTAAATTTCCATTGGATTTGGGGCAGTCAGATTGCTGTGCACATTTTTATCAATAAGCGCATGGTCATCTACAATGGGAAGAGGTGGGCAAGGTGAAGAAGCCTCTTCTGTCAGACTCACCATGATGCTCAATTTGAGTCATGTACAATAATCTCCCGTTGTGATGCTCAGCGGTAGCATTTCACTTAACTTCATCTACCACTGATGATTTAACACTAGAATTACCAGAGTCTACGAAAAAACTCGTAGATCCGGCCCACCTTAAAACCGTTCTCACCTCTCTTTTGTCTTCTAAATGTGCCGATTAAGACGAGCAGCAAGTAGCCGGCTATTCCATCCCCCACCGTCGCAGAACGTTCACTAAGTTTTCCCAGCTCATGCCTTGTTTGATTATCTCGCAGTGACTGAACTGCTGGAGTTTTAGAATGGAAATAATAGATTGTTATTTGGAATACACGCATTTCATGTGTGTTCCGTTTCTACAGTAATCTGTGTAAACACATTGCTAAAACAGAAACTTTTTCATATTTTAGTAATAAATGTTACAAAATGTAGGCATAAACTATAGAATGTGTGAAGCCTGAAGTCCAAACATCAAATAAACACTTTCACAAAAGGTTCAAGGATGCTACGATACTTTCTGTGGCTTAACGCTAAGATTTGCTGACTTGGAGCACAGCAACCCTGCTGTACTACAGAGACACGAGTTCGATTCCCAGCTTTGAAGAAAGTGTTTTTTTTTTCCTCAAACAGACATAAAATTTATAAATTGGTATGCGCTGTAAATCGTTAAGTTTAAAATGTCGATCGCGGTTATTTCTGTTGATTAATTCATGCTTTTTACTTAGAGTCAGAGCAGGAGCTTGGTCAGTTTATTCAGCTTCTGATCTGACTCAAACAGCGCCAGTATAACTTCACACCCAACCTGACGCTGTTCGTTTTCAAATAATATTGCATTACTTCGACGATGTTTTCTGATTGGTACTATTCGCATCATAAAATGATTTCTTCAAAACGTCACATATATTTGTCTCTTTCTTTTTTTAAAATGTGCGTTGTAGCATGCAGCAACTGGCCACCTGCATGTTCTTGCACACACTGAATAAGACAGCGCTATATGCAATCATCAGATTCAAATGTTAACAGTTAACAGATATATATCACGGAATGGAAATCAGCAGTTCTTAGCATTACACCACGCAAGCTGTCATATCAACCGCCTACTGTAACTTGCTTTCTTTTTTCTTCGGTTATAGTCTTGAATAAAAGTGCACTTGTTTTTGTTATACATTTACATCAACATATGTTCCTGTGTTTGAGCTACATGGGCATGCTCAAAAAATACACGTGTAATGTCACGAAAAGTGCATGCAGACACTTCAGTTTGCAAGCATTGGTATGACAATGCAGTCACAAGTACACTGCAGAGCTATAGCGCATCTTTATGTGAAAACAGCAGTGTCAGATGGGGAGTGTCTGATGATTGCATATAGCGCTGAAGTTACTACTCTTCACTATACTTTGCTCTGCATGTCCTGGAGTACAAAAGAAACAGCATATAGCAACATGTGGACACTGGCAAGATTGTGAGAAAAAAAACACGTGGTCGTATGTATCATGATACACTGCAGAGCTATAGCGCATCTTTATGTGAAAACAGCAGTGTCAGGTGGGGGGAGGGGTGGTGGTAGGGAAGGATCCTGAACGCGACAAAGAATGAAAAGTGAATTAAAAAAAAAAAAAAAAACAAAGCTAACCTTTGCAAGTATCATAAATTACACCGGCTGTTACAGACTGAAATCAAATGTATATTTTTATTCTAAAATAGTAAAAATAAGAACACTTCTCAAAAGGGAGCCACGCAGGATCGAACTCGTGACCTTCTGAATGCCAGTTAGCAACTGATACTGTTGCGCCACGGCGGCAGTCATAGTAAATTAGTGTCAATGTCGCACACTAAGGCGGCTTTTTTTTTTGTACCTTTTGTGAAAGTGTTTCTTTGATATTTGGACATCAGGCTTCATACATTATATAGTTTATATAGCCTACATTTTGTCATTTGTTACTAGAATGTAAAAAACGTTTCTGTTTTAAAAATGTGTTTACACAGATTACTGTAGAAACGCAACACACATGAAATGCATGTGTTCCAAATAACGATTTATTATTTCCACTCTAAAACTCCACTTCACTCCCAGATAATCAATCAAGGCATGAGCTGGGAGAAGTTCGTGTACGTTCTAAGTCGGTGGGGGGATGGAATAGCCTGCTGCTTGCAGCATGTCTTTATCAGTACATTTAGATGACAAAAGACGCTGGCGGAGAGGTGAGAATGGTTTTAAGAAGCAATTTAAGGTGGGTCGGATCTATGAGTTTTTTCGTAGGCTCTGGTAATTCTAGTGTTAAGCATAGATGTGTTTGGCATTGGGTTGTTGTGATACAACTCTTTGTTGTCTACCCACTAATTTTTGCAGATTTCAAGTAAAACTGTGCCCACCTGTCAATCTGTCTGTTGCCTGTAATGTCATGTGATGTGACATGACATTAGAACAATCTAGACCAGAACAGGCCATTCAGCCCAACAAAGCTCACCAGTCCTATCCACTTAATTCTTCTAAAAAAACATCAAGTCTAGTTTTGAAAGTCCCTAAAGTTCTACTTTCCACCACACTTATTAGCTTATCCCAAGTGTCTTTGGTTATCTGTGTAAAGAAAAACTTCCTGCTGTTTGTATGAAATTTACCCTTAACAAGTTTCCAACTGTGTCCCCGTGTTCTTGATGAACTCATTTTAAAATAACAGTCTCGATCCACTGTACTAATTCCCTTCATAATTTTAAACACTTCAATCATGTTACCTCTTAATCTCCTTTTTCTTAAACTGAAAAGGATCAACTCTGTTAATCTTTCCCATTTAGTCCTGGAATCAGCCTAGCTGCTCTTCTCTGGACCTTTTCTAGTGCTGCTATGTGTTTTTTGTAGCCTGGAGAACAAAACTGCACACAGAACTCCAGATGATAGATAGATAGATACTTTATTAATCCCAAGGGGAAATTAACAATGAGGCCTCACCAGTGCATTATAAAGGTTGAGCATAACCTCCTTGGACTTGTACTCCACACATCAGGGCACTATATAACCTAACCTTCTTAATGATTTCTGAACACTGTCTGGAAGTTGATAGCGTAGAGTCCACTATGAATACTAGATCCTTCTCATAAGGTGTACTTTAGATTTTCAGACCTCCCATTGTGTATTCAAACCTAACATTTTTACTTCCTATGTGTAACATTTTACATTTACTGATATTAAACTTCATCTGACACAAAACTGCCTAAGTATGCTAAATCCTGCCGTAATAATTTATTGGATTCTAAATTATCTGTCAATCCACCTATCTTGGTATCATCTGCAAACTTAACCAGCTTGTTACTACACTCCTATCTAAATCATTTATATATATTAAAAATGGCAGCGGCCCCAGCCCTGACCCCTGTGGAACACCACTCTTAATATCAGCCAAGTCTGATAAGGTTCCTCGCAACATCACCCTGTGTTTGCGCCAATTTTGCACCTATCTAAAAAAATCGCCCTGAACTGTGGCACCTTATCAAATGCTTTCTGAAAGTCAAAATAAATAATATCATATGCTCCACTTTGATCATATCCTTTTGTTGTTTTCTCATAGAATCCTAGCATGTTAGTAAAACATGAACTCCCACTTCTGAACCCATGCTGTCTGTTCTGAAAAACTCCTGTACTTGCCATGTGCTGTTCAATCTTATCCTTAATAATTCCTTCCATTAATTTTCCTGTGATGCATGTTAAGCTTACTGACCTATAGTTGCTTGGATCTTCCCTGTCACCCTTTTTAGATAACAGGATAATATTTGCCATTTTCCAGTCCTACGGAACTTCCAGAGCACGCAGTGGCTTCCTACAAATATGTGTCAAGAGTTTATATATGTACTCGTTAACCTCCTTAAGAACTCAATAATAAATATTTATATTTAAAAATTTATAATATATATATAATTAGTTTGATTTCAGCCTATTCAATCTGAGAAGTACTTCTCCCTCTACAGTTTCCAAATCTTTCAGTACCTCCTTAGTAGTCCCTGTTACCGCTGGGAGGTTAAGCACTTCCTCACTTGTGAAGACTAAAGAAAAATGCAAGTTTAGAGTGTCCACTATGACATCTTCTCAAGGCGTTGTTTAACCTAAGAAGGCAGGATGTTTTGGTTGTTATTTTCCAAAATGAAATGTATACTTTTGTGGCTGGCTTTCTAGATGTCTTATAAGAGGGCCTTTTGAGTCTGGAGCCCCCATCCCACCCGACAGAGGCTGCAGGGGATTCCTCTACAACACTGGGCTCATGGCTAGCTGCAATGGGAAGAGGTGTTCAGCAAACAGAATCCTCTACTGATGAACCCAAACTTGCTGTAATGCCAGATTCACCCAATGTTGAAGACACTGGTCATATATCGACTATTGCCTAACAGGTGTTTCAGCACCAGTGAGGTATTTCCCTTTTCCAATCAGGATGAAACTCTTCTTTTTTTACTAGCTAAAATATTCTGATTTTCATGCCTGTGCCGGTGACTTCACACAACATGGCACACTAGCTTCTTACAGTGTTATTTACTAAAAAAAAGAAAAAAGAATAAAAGAGCAATTTCATCTTCTTCTTTTGGCTGCTCCCGTTAGGGTTGCCACAGCGGATCGTCTTCTTCCATATCTTTCTGTCCTCTGCATCTTGTTCTGTTACACCCATCACCTGCATGTCCTCTCTCACCACATCCATAAACCTTCGCTTAGGCCTTCCTCTTTTTCTCTTCCCTGTCAGCTCTATCCTTAGCATCCTTCTCCCAGAATACTCAACATCTCTCCTCTGCAAATGTCCAAACCAACACAATCTCAACTCTCTGACTTTGTCTCCCAACCGTCCAACCTGCACTGACCCTCTAATGTACTCATTTCTAATCCTATCCATCCTCGTCAAACCCAATGCAAATCTTAGCATCTTTAACTCTGCTACTTCCAGCTCTGTCTCCTGCTTTCTGATCAGTGCCACCGTCTCCAACCCATATAACATAGCTGGTCTCACTACTGCCCTGTAAACTTTCCCTTTCACTCTTGCTAATACCAGTCTGTCACAAATTACTCTTGACACTCTTCTCCACCCATTCCACCCTGCCTGCACTCTCTTCTTCACCTCTCTTCCACAATCCCCATTACTCTGTACTGTTGATCCCAAGTATTTAAACTCATCCACTTTCGCCAACTCTACTCCCTGCATCCTCACCATTCTACTGACCTCCCTCTCATTTACACACATGTATTCTGTCTTGTTCCTACTGACCTTCATTCCTCTCCTCTCTAGAGCATATCTCCACCTCCCCATTATCCGTATTGTTGTCCGCATATTGATTTGGCAAAATTTTACACCGGATGCCCTTCCTGACGTAACCCTCCCCATTTATCCAGGCTTGGGTACCGGCACAAAGAAACACACTGGTTTGTGCATCCCCTGTGGCTGGGTCATTTCTATTTTCAAAAATAAACTATATATACAGTATTTTTGCATCTGGATTTGTGGAGTTCTTTTGCACAGCTTCAACCAAGCCACTCAGTGTACCCTGAGTGACAGAATGGGTCACCACCTTGTGGTTTTTCCCATTCCAACATACAGCATTGAGTTGTTTTCTCTTCTTCTCTCTGTCTCTCTTCTTTTTTCTTAATTCTGGTAGTTTTCTGTGAGGCTGCCATTATTAAATAGCTTCTCCGTATCACTTGTTGATTAAGATGTGCAGTATGCCCCAGTAGGAAGGTGGTTTAAAGCCTTAGATGGTTGGCAACTCCTGAAAAAAGCAGGGACTTGGTCTTGGTCATACAGCAGGCAAGCAGTGGAATTTTGACTTGCTGTAATGTGGATTACAGTCCAATACATTAGTCACCAGGCAGCAACTCCCATAATTCATTGCTTTTTTTTTTTGATTAGAAATGAGAAATAGAAAAGGCAGGGAAAGCCCACCAGAGTCACCAGTGAGATCCTCTCTTACTGCTCCCTTGTCGTTCAGAATGTCTCAGCAGAGGAGACCCTTAAGACCTCCATAGAAAGAAAAACAGATTGGGTTTCTATACTCCACTTTCTTAGGCTTTGTTTTGTTCTTTGTGAAAAAGAAAATAAATCAATCATTGCAGGTACATGTTGCGGTCAGAGGGCCGACTGAGAAGGCAGCAGAAAACGGCGACAATATCCTCAGAGACGAAAGTCTGAAACGATTTCCTGCTGCCGGGCAAGAAACGCAGGTCATCAAAGTCGATGTAACTTGCAAAAAAAAAAAAAAAAAAAAAAAAAAGAAATAAAGAAAATCGCAGAATACAGAAAAAAGATCAGAATACAGATGAAGTGGATGGGGGGTGCTGATGACAGAGAATGATTTCACCTTCTCTATTCATGTGAACAACATGAGAATGATAAAAACATTTACATAAGATTAATAATTATAGAAGTCTGAGCAACATAAAGCTTTTCAGGCCAGTCAACTTGCTGCATGCCTCAGTCGTTTCATTTACACTTTAATTTGTAGACTGCTATGGACTAATATGATGTTAGTGACTTTCTACAGTACGCCCATTATCAGACAAAGACCGGTTACTTGGGATTTCATCAGCTGTTTAAACTTTGTGAGGTTTGCTACAATAAATATTGAACTTTTAGTAACATATATACTGTTTCTCTCTCTCTGTATACTTTCACCAATGTTATCTGTTCAGTTATAGTGTCTTTCATATGAATGAATAATTTGAAGCTAGGTGGTACTTTGAACTTTACAGTACACAATTCATATACAAAAGTCAAAAGGCAGCCACATCAGTTAGTCAGCTCACCGGCCCATTGTTGTGAATGAATTGGGGAACCATATTTGTTATTAATTTGTGTTTATTTATTTTTATTGATATTTTGCTTATGTCATCGTGACACATTTTGTTTGCTGTTTTACGTGCCAATGTCATTACAGATAATGTAAGTTGCCAATGAAATGCATGTGATGTGAGCCATGCCCCTATAGTGGTAAACTTGGGTAATGTTCTTACTTTTTAAAAGAAGTACCAGAGGATATGCTTCAATTATTAGGGGATCATACTTCAAAACCTCCCTGGAAAAACTTATGTCAGGATACTGGAAAGAAGACTGCACTCTGTCATTGAAGCTCAGGTCCAGGCCGTGGAACAGCAGACCAGTTCTTTACCGTCATGTGGATCTTGGAAGGGGTATGGGAGTAGGCCCAACAGGTCTACATGTGTTTTTTGAACTTAAAGAACGCATGTGACCGTGTTCCTTGAGGGATTCCGTAGAGGGTGCTGGGAGAGTACAGGATTCCAGGGTCCTTAATAAGAGCTATTCATTCCCTGTACAATTGCAGTGACAGCTGTGCCGACACACTCAGAAAAACATCAATACGGTTTCCATTGGGGGTTGGACTCTGCCAGTGCTTTGCTTTGTATCCTATCCTGTTTGGGATTTTCATGGACAGGATATCAAGTTGCAGTTGGGGATGGGAGGGTGTCCAGTTCTGTGGCCTTAGATTTTGCATCAGTGCTCTTTGCAGTCCTCAGTAGGATAAAGGTGGATTGTACAAAAGAGTCTTGCTCACAGGTGAGGGGAAAAGAGATGGTGAGACTGACAGATGGAATGGGGCAGCCCCAAATGATCCATGGTGGTTAAAAAAGAAGCTGAGTCATAAAGCAAAGCTCTCAATTTACCAGTCAATCTTAGTTCCTACCCTCACCTATGGTCATGATCTTCAGGTTACAAGAATGATATTATGGGTATAAGTAGCCGAAATGCACTTCCTCCACAAGGTGGCTGGGCCTTCCCTTAGATATAGTAAGAGGCACAGACATTCAGGAGAGGCTCATAGTAAAGCCAATGACCGTCCACATGGAGAGGGGCCAACTGAAATCATTTGGGCACCTTATATGGATGCCTCCAGACTCCTACCTGTCAATGTTTAACAACTACGACCAGCTGGGAGGAGATCCAGGGATCACTAGGAGGGTTATTTCAAATGCCAAGGGAATACCCTGGAATAACACAAGATGAGTGTGGCTGGAGAAAGAGGCGTGAGAGCCTCATTGCTAAGACTTTTGCCCCTGTGACTTAGTCTTGAATCAGTGGTGGAAAATGGATGAATGAATATATGTGACAAGAGTGTATTGCCACTGTGAAATGCCAATTAGAAGAGTTATAAAGAATAAGAGAAGAGAGAAAATTGTAACTTAATGTCTGAAACAAATAACACCAAATGTGAAACAAACACAAAGTCAAAATAAATATAAAAAGATCTGTCTCCCTAAAAAGAGTTTTATTTAGCTAATTGATGCAAAGAATTTTGGGTGATTTCTTCATGCTTGGACAATGGACCTTGCATGCCAGCATCTTAAATACCAGTGGACTGGTGATGTCACATGGCACACTTCCAACCATCTTGTGGTAGCAATTGGGAACAGTTGCTTTCAACAATATGGCCCTCGGCTGTCTAGAGCAAAAAGTGTAACAAAATGCATTCATGGAAATTTCAAAGTCACAAAGATAAAATTCATTGTGAAAAATAAACGCACCTTGAGTAAAAAAAAAAAAAAATCTATAGCAACATGCAGCATTTGGTGTTCATGCAACTGGTTTTGCATAAAAGCAATCACAAAACAACTTCAGTTAGCATTGGCATATGAAAAAGATTGTTAATTATGGTTAGGACCTTTGGCCATGACTTTTCAAAGTTTGGCTTTTAATTGTCAGGACTTTCTAGTTTTTAATCTTTGCTTTGTTTGCTAGTATGGTTGTGCAAGCGGAAAAAGAGCATGTAATGTTGGGGTGCCAACTCGGCCGTTCCCATTTAATTTGATTGTTAAGTTTAACACCTATAAAAAGAAGCACTTGATGGTGCAAAAAGGTCAAAATTAATTCTTCAGTTTCACTGAGCTTCGTCCTACAGTTTGCTCTGACCAACAAGTGATGCCTTCTTCTGCCATGGTCTGGCTTTATGGAGTGCCAACAGGAAGGGGTGGAGTCAGTTTCCCTCAGTGGGCATTCTCTCAGGACTGTGAAGGGACATGGAGATGATAAGGTTAGTGCTAGTGCCCCCTCTTGCCCTGGGGAAGGGAGGATTACATACTTCAGATAAGCCCAGAAGGTGACACTCCAAAGTATTTGCTTGATGCTGGTTATTCATTTGTTTTGCTCCCCAAAATAAATCTCTTTATCTATTTGTCTATAACTGTTTTTTTATTATCATTTGGGGAAGACTTATTTCCATCTGGAAACAATATCCACAAATACAGCCATACAGGGATAATCTGGTGGGAAGAATGTGTATATCAGAGTATCCTCTTAACTTTTATTACATAAGTTTGACGTATTCACTTGCAAATCAAATAATTTGCTTAGTATGCCTCTACTGTAAAATGATTTAGGCTTACCTAGGAGGAGTGAGGAACATCTAGATTATATCTAGATAGTCATCAGACTTGGGCAGAAACGTGTAAGGAGGAAGCGGTGATCCTGCTCTCATTCAAAGGACAATGAAACTTTGCATATCCTTCAACCAAACTGATTAGTCTGCTCAGCTCTTAACTAGGAGACATTTTACCTTCTGCTTTCTACTCAACTTAGCAGTCTAACTTAATTTTATCCTATGGTGCACTGTCATGTTGAAATTGGATGGTGTTTCCTCATCAGTTTTTGTCTGTTACTTGTGTGCTGTTTTCAACATAAACTTGTAAATTTTGAAGTAAACACTTGCAGCTGCCTGTGTCACTTCCAACGGTACTATTAAATGGACTAATTGATGACAAAGTACAGGACCTGGTACATTTTATAAAACTAATTTAACTAATCTATCTATCTAATATTTATTGAATAAGAAGGAAATCAAACAGCTACTCTTAACACAAAAAGTATGACTTTGATCAAGTAATTGCTGACAATGTTCAATCACCTCGTAAATTATGGGAAAACTTGCAAAAGCACAGTTCTGAGATTTATAAAAGGGATAATGCAACTGATGCCACTATCACACACATGACTATATAATTCAAAACATACAGATTCAAAGTAGAAAATTAGGTCACCTTTAAGTCATAGTTAGTGGCACTGCTTTGAAAATTAGTCACCTTATGCTAATTTAACTACATAGAGACACATTTTAACTTGTTACAAACTCTCCCAGAACTGGCCAAGCTAGAAAGAGGATTCCCTTCACATGGGGCATAACCCAAGCTGCTCTTTAATGGTACTTGCGTTGTCTGAAGGCAAAATAGTTATTCAAGTTTTACCCAAAGGGAGGTGGGGGATTTGTTATATTAAGTGTTTATTCTACAGATACCCTGTTGCTGAAAGAAAAGGGCAGCAGAAATGTAAGCTCTGACTATTAAGCCAATTGAAGAATGTCATGAACTGCAGTCAAACATGTAACAAAAAGGAGGTTGAGACCTTTACACTCCTTCTCAAGCCAGCCCAGGTTGTTTTGCCTACCTAGATTAGGCCTCTCCCATTGGGCTTGACTCCTAACCCCTCAGACCTGCTTGAGCCTAAACAGCACTAAAAGAGTAGAAGCTTCAAAGCTACATTTACATGTCCCAAAATATCCAAGTGCCTTCCAAAAGAAGGAGAAACCGTAAAACCTTAGCATGGTGAGACAGACTACATAACACATCACAAGAGCTCAAAAATGGAAGCCAAATGAGTTGCCTACAAGGTAGTCCTCAGCTAACAAACCCCAATACATGATCCAGATATCATAATCAAAGAAAAGGTAAGAAAAATATTCATAAAGACAGTAAATCTAGAAACAAAGAACAATACTCACAATTCCAATAGACTTCAACGTGCCATGTCTGAGCTGTTCATTGGCTCAGACATGGCGATCTCACAGTGGCACCACCTCTTGGAGCTCCACTCACAAAGCACTAGGCACCTAAGAACATTTAAAGGGGCAGAATATAATAATAAACACAAAAGAAAACTACGTAAAAAAAGACACTTAATTACTCAAAAACAACAATAAAATACATAAGACATGTAATAGCATAACATAACCCCCTCCCGAAGTTCTGGCAACCTTAAACATTCCTTCAATCAAACTACTCACAGAAAACAACAAAGAACACAAACAATAAAGTTAATCTTTAGGCTGGGGTGACCAAGTATAAAGACTTTGTCCTGGCAGGGCAGATGAGGCAAGAAGACTTTGACCTGGCAAGGCAGGCAAGCCCTTGCAGGGACTCAGTAGTGTCCTCTGTTGGGGACACAAACAGCAACTCCAGAAGGCACCCTCATGGGGTCACAGGCAGCAACTCTAGAGCGCCCCATCATGGGGAGCAGAGGCAGCAACTCTAGAGTGAACCCTCCTGGCTGTCCCAACAGAGTTGAGAAAACAGGCGGTTGGACCTCACCTCCTGGCAGTCAACTAGAGAGGAGGCAGCCCATCCGCTGACAGGGATTAACAGATTACTGCAGGCAAATTAAGAGATGAGCGTACAGATAAAAAGCTTGTACTGTACTATGGAGCTCTTTGATAGCATCGAGGCAGCGGCAACCTTGTGGTGACACTCTGGCAGCAATGGGGCAGTGGCAGTGATCTCAATGGGACAATCTGGCAGAAGCACAGCAATGGAGGTGACCTACTAGCAGCACTCTGACAGAAGAGTAGGTGGCAACATGGAAGCACCTCCTCTGGAAGATGTATCACACTCTGGCAGAACACAAAAGGCAGGAACAGTAGGTTGAAACAGGGCAACAGAGATACAATCCTCAGATATAAGGTGGTTGTCTGGAAACAAAATTGAGGGCCCAGGCTGTTGTAGTAGTCCCAGTTGGCTAAGGAATAGCAACACATGGCAAAACTGGAGGCACAGTTGCCACAAAAATAGTAAGCTGGGTTAGACTGGGTGAATAAAAAAAAAAAAAACGAGGCAGCAATTTGTGTTGTTGGAATGATGATGTTAGCAACAGCAGCCACAGACTTGGAACTTTAGATGAAACAAGAATTGATACTGGAGCTACAGGTTGGCTCATCACTGGCTCATCAGCATACCATGAGGTGGATGATTCTAGAGATTTAGCAGGAAATACTGCAGATGCTCTGGTTGAGACAGTGGCAGGAGACTTTGGTGAGGATAGCTGAGAAATAATCCTCATCTTTTGGGTATACTGATCCTGCAGATACCAAATGTGAGCATGAGTGACACAAACTGTAGTTTTTTTTATATGAAACAATTTAATGTCCTTTTCTAAATCAGTTATTTTAGAAAGAAAGACCACTGGCTTCAAACAGCCTCTTTTCTGCTGTCTGTAAATATGCTTACGTTTTGCAAAGATTGGTGGGAGATAGATGATTTTTGAGAGCTGACTGACTTGTCAGGAATAATAAAAATTTTAGCACTGCTTGCACAGAGCAATTTTTAAAGAAACTATTGGTGTTTGTTGATAGTGCATTCTACAATGAGTCAAATTCATAGCAAAAATGAAGTATGGTTGATCTCCACCAACAAAGCTCAAGGGACATAAGAATATTTAAATGTACAGACCACAATAATAAACATTATAGAAAACATTACAAATAAGATGCATAATCACTCAAAGACAACAATAAAATACATAAAACACATGTAATAGCTTAGCACAGAGTGGATACGACCTTTGATATCAAGCAGCTATGAGGATAAAAGCAATGAACACAAACTCTATTCCAACATGGTAGTAGAGAATGCTCATAATAACAACTGGTACTCTTATTATATCTGTCTTTGTCATAAGATTGAGCTATGCTTAATGATATCCCTTTTTGGTGATATCCCTTTTTGAAGTCACCATTTGGTGACTTTTAAAATGATGCCGAAAACAATTAATAACTTTGATTAGTCAGTTGTTCTAAAGAACAAAAAAGGAGGAATTGTTAGTGAAAAACATTCTGTATGAGTTTTTAAAGTGCCTGTGACTATAACTGTTTAAGTAAGACATTCTGTATCAGTTCTACCAGCAAATTACTAATAGAGATGAGATCATATGACATTTTAACATTTAAATTTGTTCTCTATAAGAATATAACTATAAGAAGCTCTTTTCAATGAGCCACATAAATGCCTAAGACCTTTATCTCTTAAACTTCCCCTTGGGATTAATAAAGTATCTATCTATCTATCTATCTATCTATCTATCTATCTATTATGGGACCTTAATTGGTGAGTTTAAAGAATATACCATTTATCTAGATGGTGATTGTTAACCGTAAACTAGAATGCTTCTTGACTGTGTTTTGCAAATAAACCTAATCTATTTAAGACGCTGCTTTGTGTACTGAGCAGTGTGTGTTGCAGGTTCTATCAGGCCTGATGTAATAAAGGATGTCCATTATGTAGACATTTGTTAATGGTGTGTCGTGGCTACTTTTTTTTACAGAGTATTTTCATTAACATCGCTGACCAGTCAGCCTAAATTGTGGCTGATATCACTTAAGAAAGAGAAAGGGTTTCATTCCTGGCTCAAATGTTTATTCTTTTTATTGAATCTTTTTGTTATCTGTTAAATATTATTATGTACGTATATTATTAAATATATCTTTGTTTTCCTTTTTATATATTTATTTCTTTGTGAATTTTATTTTGTTCATTAATTTTGTATTAACTTACATTATTATTTTTTCCATTTGTTTGTAATATTATCTGCCATACAACTTCAAGCTGAGCCCAAGGGATGGGGTCCACAGGTACAATGACATTAGGTTAAAACTGATGTTCATGTACTTACCTTGTTTTTGGATTTTTGCAGTTGTCATTGCAGGTTCTGGTGTATGGACCTCTTATTGTCCTTTTAAGATACTGTTCCTTGGATTCTGGACTGTTTTTGTTCTCTTGGTTTGCCCATTAAAGCATTCCTTTTCAAATGTGTTGTTGTTGTTTCTTTTTAAATATAATTTTATGAATAAATCTTTAACTACAAAAAAGGATACTTCTTTGTTTATTGTCAGCTAGAGAGTTTAGAGTTTTTCACGCTCCCTCTGAAACATTTGTGATTATTGAAATATCGCATTTTAGTGAAAGTCTTAACCCTGACTTAAGTCAGTTTCAAGTTTTGTGATCTTTTTGTTATTCCTTAAATATTACTGTGTGAGCTATTTTATTGATTTGGTTTTTGGTCCTTTAATATGTTAAGTTTTAAATATAATTTTGTTTATTAATTATTGAGTATGCGTGTAATTGTTTCTTTTGGTATTTAATTATGACTTCTGTCCCTGTTATGTAGAATGTCAAGGGACAGGGCCTGGTTGTCTGGTTGTCAGTAATGACACTGAGAACTGTAACGTGAACTTTGCCTTTGTGAGTGAATTTAGGATTTTTTTTAATATTCTTGCTTCATTTTGTGGATTTTTGATTACTGGAATTTGAAAGTTTTGTTCTGGGTTGACTTTTTTAAACACGCTCTTTCTGTTATTTTTTTACAAATATGTATTCAAAACTTTTAAAGAATATTGATTTGATTATTTTTTGACCATAGGTTTTTTGCAGTTTCCTCTCCTCATCCTCCTTTTCAAATATTATTTGAAGATTGTTAAGGGTTGTTTTGAGTTTAGATTTTCCCTTGGTATATTGTATGCTTTGTAGAAAGGCCCATTTGGGAAATTAGTCCTCAGAGAATCCTAAGGCTAGATTTGGAAGGTAAGGAATCTTTTTTCAATTGTGGGTTTGGAGACTACGTATAGGTAGGAAAGCCTGAGACTTCCTTTTTGAAGTCTGGGCATCTTGTCACATTCTTCCACTTTCTGTTAGTGGTTTGGTTGTTATTCCAAGAGACTTTTTCTGTTATGCACCAAAAATCTGGAAAACTTTACCAATAGAGATATGTCAGGCTGACACCATGGATCATTAAAAAAAAAAAAGACTCCAAAAATCTACTTCTTTAATTTGTTATTTTAATAGCTGACTTCTAGTTATACTTCTAATAGTTTATATAAATAAAAATATCATATAATTCTGGGATTTACAACCATAATTAATCTATAATTTTCTCTGCTTTCCATTTGATTTTTTCTGAGCACCACCACCGCCTGTGATATCTGAATTATAGGCGGATGCCCCGGGTGTCCCTAAGACTCATTGTATCGAATCGTCCGGGATGAAGACTAAAAACAAGAAGAAACAACTTAAGCACATTTATGTTAAGTAGAATGCCCAGATGCTGGATGTTCTTTTGGCCTTGGAACCCCTGCAGATTTTATTTTTTTGTTTTTTTTTTCTCTGACTACCTGGCTCTGGAGTTTTTTGCTTTTTTGTCTGATTATAGCATCAGACATCATTAAAGGCTTAAAACAAATATATGAGAACTGTACTTTTTTCTGTTACTTGTATTTTTATATTATGTAAGTGTGTATTAATTTACTCTTATTTAGTATTTTTGATATCGCATTTACTCATTCGTATTCTTAACTGTTTCTAAATTGTTTTGGGTTTTTTTTGCAACATTTTTTTGACATCTTCTAAAATTGAGATATATCCATTGTATGAAAATATACTATAGAAATAAATATTGCTGTATTCTGAAGGCAAAAAAAAATCACATAATTAAAGCCTGCTTTAAAGTCTGCTTCTTGAATTTAGGGCCATGATCTGAAGCCTTGCTGCTCTGCCTGCAAGGGACAGAGTGACCTTTTAATGACAAGGACCTGGGCCCGTATTTATCAAGTGTCTCAGAATTACTCCTAGAAATTGCACTAAAAGGTACACTAGGATAAGAGTTTGTGCTACCACAGAATAGGACACAAAACATATTTACGAAACATCCTATTCCCAATCCCAGCTAAGAGTAAGACTTCACACTTGGGAATGAAAGATGTCATGATTTTACAGTACCTCTTGCTGTAAATTGACACTCATGATGATGTTTTGTAGTTTTCTGATACTAATGCTGAAGCTTCACCACCGAAATAATAACAATAACAGTAATATTTAAAGTAGTAGGACAATAAGAATAAGGAAAACAGTAAGGTAGAATACTGCACTGAGTTATATTTAATTCTTGCCACACGAACACAATAATATCAAGAGTAATACAGCAATGAGCACTGAGATATAATGACTGAGACACACACTGAATGAGAATTAAGTCCATAATAGGCATGTTTGTTTACCAATGAATGATCCACAGATGTACTTTCAGAAGAATTAACTTCCCGCTTACAATCACAGGAAGCATCTTGCAAAGTAACAGTTACTGAAACTAGCATTAGCTATATGTCACGGTCACTCTTTAAGTATTTGTTCATCTTCCATTATTGCATGCCACATCTCTCACAGTAATCACCCCTTGTCTTCTGTGTGGCTCACTTTATCTAATCAGATTAGATTTGTCTATTTAATCAAATTAATTCTAATGCAAAACTGCATTTTACACATAACACTTTCATTTCAACTGATAATGTGTGACTTCTCCACGTAGGTGGATCAATCATGTAACCAAAAAGATTTGTTAGAAATGTCAGAGATGACATTTTCTGACAGCTCCTATCGAGTTAGGACAGCACATATATACTTTACATGGAGGCAGTTGTGCGGTCCTATGCTTCTTCTCGACCATTCTGGTCTGTTGATGAACGGAGTCTGGCATCAAATCACATTCATGCTTCCCATCTCCATTCAGAATTCTGACTCCCTCAATGTGTTAAAATACAAAGACTATCTTGTTTGGTGAATTTCTATCTAACTGATATTAGCTGTTAGGTTTTTGTAATTTAGGAAGTGTAACTTACTTGTATTTTTGTTCCAAACTCTTCACTTATGATGATCCGTTTTGAACCCCTGTCCTGTAACACTGGTTTCTTAACAGTCCCCTGGACTGATGTTACTTGATTATGTTGACATCTTTTGTTTGTCATTTTGGACAAAATCTGCTAAGCAAATGAATGTAAGTGTGAAATGTAACTGCTCTACCATCAGGATTTTGCCATTATCCCTCTTGTTTAACATTGCTAACTTTAGACACAAATTTTATACTTGTTTACATTTTTACCTACTGATAGTTCCTATTTAGAATTTTGTCTTATTGACAACAAATTATATTCTTGAATTTTAATGACTGACAACCTAAATTACTATGACCACTGGTGTTTAGCTTAATAACAATAATCAACTAATAATCATCTCAATGCAATAAAGTCAGCATTGCATGATTCTTATCAACCTCTAAGCTGGCTGTTGGCCCACTTTAGAAATGTGGATGAACATTTACAATAAATAAAGTGGAGTTGAGAATATTTCCTTTCTTGTTACTTGTTTTGCTTGGTTAGACAGGTCTAAACATGAAGCAGCCTAAAGATTTTATATAATCTTCTTTATGCTCTGAGCTAACCAGCATATTTGATTCAAAAAACATGTTTAGCTTTAGTTATGGGTAATAGCTGGTTACAGTCTACTTACAACATTTATTTAGGCCACAATTCTGATTCTGTGTTTAGACTTTGATGCTCGATTCTTTCTTCTGTTTTGGTTCCGGACTATTGCCTCTGTTTTTGACCTTGATTCAGCCTGCCCCTTCATAGTTCTTTCACTTCACTTGCACCGTTTTGGCTCAGCGAGTAGGTGGTTTTCTTTCTTGATCTTTTTTAATGCTGTGAAAGCTAAAAGATGCATAAACTTAAGATTTTATCCAAAGCTCCCTGTTTTGCTTTCATTCCATTTCCCAGTTGCTACATTTGGCTGAGGGCCTTCAGGGGGCACACCAGTTGCCCAAACCTGACACAGACAGACACCAGACACATGTTTCAGCACACAACACATGTTTATTAAGTGGGGAAATGCTTCTCCCTTGCTCCCCACAGCAACATAGTACAATAAAGTACCAATAAAGCACTTTTCTTCTTCTTAGTTTCTTTTCTTTATTTCTCTCTCTCTCTCTCTCACTTCCTCCACTCCTCCTTTGGCAAGTGTCATCCTCTACTTCCTGACTCTGGCTCCTGGAGTAGTGGCAGCTGGCTACTTTTAAGCACCACCTGGGAGTGCTCCAGGTGGCTCATTAGGGAGGTCTGGAATCACTTCCAGATGTGGCAGAAGGCCGACGCAGTAGGGCTGTGCACTCTCTGTAGCCCCCCCCCCCCCCCCCCCCCCCCCCCCCCCCCGGCAGCACCCACAGAACCCAACAAAGCTGCAGCCCTGCAGGAATCCGTGTTGCCCCAGCTACACATGGGCTACCCTCTAGCATCCCAGGGGAGATAATGCCCTGACCACACTCTTCACTCAGGTCCTTTCATCCAGCTGGCGTCCCAGCCAGGCAGGGCCCATGTCCATAAGCAACACTTTCTAAAACCAGAAAACTATAAGTACGTGTGAGTGTAAATGTATAAATAATAAAGATGAAGATAAGTGTAAATCATTTAAAAATACAGTATCTTTAAACAATTTTTAGATATCTGTATATCATTTAACAACATTTTAAGATGGCTAAACATGTTAACATACTGCAGCAAACAGAATTATCACACAGAGATATGTTTAATTGGATTTAAAGACATACATACATGATTTAGAGATATCTTTATACTGTATATTTCAAGATATCTTAAAATCTTTCTTAATGATAATTTGGCTTGGCATAATCTTAAAGTGGTAGAAGAAACACGATTCACTCTCAGGTGCACTTTTGAAGCCTGTTAAGAAGGATAGCAGTGTATCAGAGTATCAGTCCTGCCACTTTTTCAGTCATAGTATAAAATGACTATTCAGGTGAAGTACCAATCAAGAGACTTTCTATTGACATAATGTTTGTGGTTGATAGTGGTTATTCAACCTAATAGAGTATACAAAAAGTCCTGAAAAAGAAGGCCTTTGGAAAGCATTCTTGCTTATTGACATGAACTTTGTTATACTAAGAGAACAATGCCTGAAAATGTCCAAAGAGGACCCCCTTCTTAAAATCTAAACAGTTTATAAAACATTTATGGATCCACTTAAGATAAATACACATCACAAAAAAATGAAAGAAAAAAAACGAATGAAGTACTCAGAGCAAGAAAGTCTTTGGTGACTTGTAATATTACATACTGCAGCGCCTCAAGGGATTTGTCAGTCTGCTTCTAAAATCATCCAAATTAGATATCTAATATACAAAACAATGTATTTTTGTGAGTGTGTTTCTCTGGTATGAAAATCCACACCATCGAACCTATTCTGCCAAACTCCCAGGTCCCAGGTACCTATGCTGGTAGAAGATAAATACAAAGAAAATGTCATGTAAAATCCATCAGAAAAGTTTATTTTAACACTATCATAATTAGCTTTTTGCTTTCCAAGTTTACATTTTGATTCATTTTGTTCAAAATTATTCATTATTTTAAATTATTGTTTAGTGATATCATTATTTGGGCATCACCATTTTGTGTTCTTTTTTTTTTTTTGAAGAGCCACTACTATTTTGTGACTGTCCTTACAAGTTTACAGTTACTGTGCCTGTTGACAGTGATGTTACATAATGTATCATCATTCTTTGTAGCTTCTGCCATCCAGGTTATCCCATCTATTTCTCTTCTTAATTTCTTACATTTATTGTGGCATAATTTTCTAACATTCTTTTGACATTTGTTTTGGTGAGACACAGATATTCTTCCCTTCCAAGTTTCCTTGTTTTTTGATTGAGTTTTTGCCTATTTGGTTACATTTTTCATCTCCTGGTTTTAAAATACACGTTCTTCCATTAAAACCTTGTTTGATTTTAAGGTGTTTTCATAATATATCCTATCTCCAAATTCTATCAAATTACTAATGACATTGTTCTGCTACCGTTATGAAAACGACACTTTGAGAAAATCCTAAACCCAGTGGATACACCAGAAGTGCTATAAACATTAGATATTTTGGTACTTTGGCTCATGGGGACTGACTCTTGTGAAACAAAGGGACAACCCCCAGTCCAGCTTGGAGCAAGGCTAGAGAAAAGTCACAATGGTAAGAATGAGTTGACAAGTCCATATCAGCTGCATTTCAGTCTATATGCTGCTATAGGCTACATTCAGACTACAGTTAAAAGAAACTCAGTTCTAAATTTTGTTTGACAGTTTAATTCTGAAAGTTACTAAAATCCGATGTGACTGTGTTCAGATGTCAATCCTGAGTCCACAAAATTAATGCAAATTCATTAAAAAAATGTCAACCTAATAGACCATGAATGACTCCAGCAACATTCGAATTGCTAAGATGCTGTCTTTAAATTGCTTACAATGCAGAATGCCAGTGAATTTGTAAGTGCTCAAAGATGCTTTGAGTGGAATCATCACTGCTAGATCTGTACATAAAAGTCTGTGGACATGAGAGAGGAACTAGAGAGGAACAACATTTGGAGAGACTTGATGCAAAAAGCTGCTTGACAATGTCAAAATGTACTGCAAATCTGGCTTTATTTTTGCATTTCATAATTCTTTTAAAAGATTTTTAAAAATGGTGTCATTTGATTGAAGAAATTACAAACTGTAGGTTAAATTTAGGTCCCCAAAATAAAAAGACTAGCCTACTATAATCACAGAATTCAATGGAATCAAAGTGTAAAGAATATTGTTAAACATTTACCAATGATTCCTGTTTACTGTGTCCTCTCTAAAATATGAAAAGAAAGCAATGTCACCACCCAATCAATGTATGACATCAGAGAGTTTTTCCAACTATGGAGAACTTTTTAGCATGTCAAGAGTGAATGTACAGAGTGTAATCAGTCAAATCATAAACAATGGAGGATAATATTTGTGGAAATTAACACAAATTTTAATGTAAGGTTGTTTGAGAGATGCTAATACATTGAATTAAATCAGCCTTTAGCAATGTTTTTCAAAGCCTAGTGCTGTAGTCCTACTGCGATGTTCATTGTTTAACTGTATTTTGTGGCATCTGTGTTTCCTATGCCACAACCATTTCAGGATTATTATTATTACTGCTGTTGTTGTTGTTGGATGATCTACATTGCATCCTCTGATTTGTTGCCTCCCCCCATTATTTATGGCCAGTCAGAGTCCATGCATTGGCTGAATCCCTCTTCAATGTTGTAAGGAGTGAAAATACAATTTCTTAATGCTGAAAGAATGGAATTGTGGACCTCACAGTCTTCAGCCTTCCTGGGAAAGCCTAGACCAGGGTACGGGAATGGAGGCTCTGTCTGGTAGTTGAACTTCACATCTAGAAGCACCAATATGGGTTCTGTTTTGGTCATGGACAATGGGTGTCAAAACTTAAACTGAATACTTAAGAGAATGTAATAATTTGTCAATCCTGTCGTTAGCTGCATTGTGGATTTCAAAAAAATGTATGATCTTTTAAGCTGTCGTATCATGTGGAAACTGCTGCCACAGTTGGAGGTCCTAATGCTGTGGGCTATTCGATCGAGTATAGACCAGGTGGGTTTAGTCAATGTGGCCGCTGCCTTTCTTTAGAACTAATGTAGGCTGGATACCTCCTGAAACAGTGGGATACTTTCTAGGTTGAGGCTCAGACTAAATATATGCCCATATGGAGTCACCTGGAGCTCTTTCTTCACCTGATCAACAATGAAGTAAAGGTTATCAAAAGGTATAATTTGGATTTAAGTTATACTTGGGAAGATCAATTATAACTCTTTTCCATCATTCAGTGAGGGATATCATATTTAATGGTGGAGGACAGAAGGGACTGCAAGTTTCTATGTAAACCCAGTTCTTGCAGGCAATGCAACATTAAAGGTAAACAGATGATGTGATACTGCACAAAAATGTCTACCAGTTTACAGTTTACGTCTCTGAAGAAAAAATAGACATTTATGACAAAACCTAGCAAAACCTTTCTCACAACAAAAGTTGCAATATATGAGGGTAGTGTTGTTCTTCTTTTAATAAGTAAATCAACAATAAGTATTTGAGTGGTATGTTAAGGCAACTTTGACTGGAGAAAGAGTAAGGAAGTAATCAAAAATAATATTGAAAACCTGACAGGCAACATCCATGTGAAACACAGCACTTGGGTAACTGATGAAGATGCAAGGTGACAAATATGAGCCTGATAAAAATCAACCTATTGAATTGATTGTGCTGTGATGTGTCCATGTTTCATGTTAGTCGATACTTTAAGTAATTAAAACCGCAAGCCATCTGGTTAATTTTAAAAAGTGCACATACTATGTCTGTATCATAATTTACTCAGGATCTTACAGTCTTTTATTTATTACAGGATGCTTCTGCCCACCTCCAACCCAAGCCATTAAACTAAGTGATAAGCCACCAAACCTTTTGTTAGGCACAATAGAAACTCTATCTTCTGAATTCAACCTTGGTACTTCATACCAGTGAACATTGTAATAGCTATCTGCCTCCATTGCTTTATCTTATTGAATATAGAAATGGTCACCCATTACACAATTTCTGTTAGCTACATACACACTCTGCCAGAATAATTCATCCTGTATATGCTCTCCTCACTCCAGTCATTAACAGAGCTTATTAGCCTAATCTTTTATATTTCAGGGAAAAAAATATTGTCCGGATGGTGAACATCTTCCTTTAGAGTCTTATTCTATAATCCACTGCTCCTTATAATTTTCCTTTCATTGATTTATTATGTATGAAAGATAATAGGAAAGCAGAGTGGCACATTGGTTGGCACTGCTGCCTTACAGCCCTAAGTATCCTGGTTTAAGATGTCAGGTTAATGTCTGTGCATAATTTGAACTCTCTGTCTCTGTCTGCTGGGTGTTGCTGTTTCTGTCCATACTCCAGTGATGTGCATTCTGTCTTAATTAGTGTCTCTAATTTAGCTTAGGATAAATGACTGTCTGTATGTGCATGTGTGCTTCTGTCCTGTGATGAACTGATATTCCATCTTGGTCTGGGCTGACAAGATAGATAGATCGTTCCTGACCACCTTGTAGTAGAATAAATGGTTTAAAAAAATCACAAAAGTATAGAAGATAACATATTAACTTTTGGAGAAAGAATCATTAGAGACAAGAAAAACTTTTTGTGTACTAACAGAGTTTCTTCCTTATTTGTTGACCAATTGCACATATTTGACTATTTTTAATATTAGCTTTCAGACTCATGAAAGTAAAAAGAGAATCTCCAACTACAAAACTAGGCCAGAATTACTGTATACTGACTCAAAGGATTTGCCAGACAATATTTTATTCAACAAGAAGAAGTTTGTATCCCCAAGAAAAAAACCTAATGCATCCAATTCAAAATCCAAAAATCTTAGTCGAAAAATACTTGCCAAAAGTTTGCCTTAGATCAAAATTGCATGTTAGACTTTTATTGGTTTATCTGCAAACTCAGATAATTATGGAAGGAAAAGGGGTGATCATTATATCTAGAAACAATCAGGTTACCAGGAAAGATGGTGACACCAACGAAAAAATAAAATGTTGTCATGGAAATACGTTATTAGAAACATTTTATTTGCCAAAATTTACCAGAAGTCTGAAGTCCTCACCTTCAAAAACCCAAAATGAGAACAGTAATGATTGCAGAAGACATACATGGAAGTTAAAAAATTTTGAAAAAACAAAACAAATTAAACAAGAATGCTTCCAGAAACAAAGTAAGCCTTACCCCAAATTTGAGAAGAAGACTTCACAGTCTACACAAGCCAAAATAGGGGTAAACTGGGAGAGGGGAAATTGTTTAAAACCCCTTGCCTGAGTTTTTTTAATAATTAAAGAGTTTGTTTTCAAAGAGGAAAATCAATAAACAAGGAAGAATAAAATGATTGAAAGGGGTTAAACCTAAAAGCAAAACAAAACTAAGTCTGGAAACCAATAATCAAACCCGTAAAACAGGCTGGTGGATGGTGTTAATGATGAATTTCTTCACTGACCCATTAGGCAGAGTTATGTTGATGTTACATTATTCCTTTACATCACTCAGATAAGTACCCTTACTTTGCTATTTCTCCTTAAAACTCTTTCATGTAAAAGTACATCTATGATCACATTCTTGAGATCCCCTTTCCTGTTTAGAACACAAAAAAGTTTGATAAATAGTGATTATGTAATCTCTTTGGGAGAATGAACTTGTTCTGTAGTAGCTCTCTGGGGCCATTACATTTTCCTCTTTTTTACACATATATCCTCCAAAAAGGCCAACATAACTACATGAATGCACCTCACATTAATGTTCTCAGTTAAGATGTCATCTGTCAGAATATCTCATGCCAATGTTTCCAACCTAGTAAAAGAATCTCTCTACTTAAGCCTTTCAAAGAATATACTGTCAGGTCTAGTATGATCTACTGTATGTGTATGAGAACGTGAAGATGTCTGTGGTGGATCAGCTTGCTTCCATGGGAAGCAATTTATGCCAGTTTCCAAGAAGAGCTTGGCAATATGGATGACGTTGATTGAAACATGTCATAGAGCATCTTCTCTAAATGTTAATTGAATATAATACCACTGGTAAATCCTTACACTGGCTCCCAGTTAGGTTTAGGGCAAATTTCAAAATTCTACTTTTAACATGTAAAACCTTAAATGGCCAAGGTGTGACTTACTTATCTGAACTTATTATTTACAAACCAGAATGCACATTAAAATTGCAAAATGCCAGACTGCTTATGATTCCAAGGATTAATAAAATAACAGTGAGAGATCATGCTTTTAGTTACATGGCTGTGGAATGGTCCCCCTGCTACTTTAAGAGGTGCCCCTTCAGGTCTCAGCTTTCAAATCCTGGCTGAAGACTCACTACTTCAGTTTAGCATACCTGGACTAGAGCTGCTGATTGACTGTGCATACTGCATCTCTGGTATTAGTCATTAGCAGTAAAACATAATTAATATGTTGTTTATAATTTGTTACTAATACTCACTTACCTCACCTGTTTCTATCCTCAGTAATCAAATGTGGCACTTGGTGCCACTGCCCTACTACCAAGTTGTTTGCCTACCTAAGGAAAAGTCATTTCTGGTAGAGGAGCACTGGAATCGTCGGGTAGATGGGTCCTTTCATTGGATTGGCTGGCACAGCACTGACTCAGCTGTGGAATGGCCAGTAGGACGGAAGCAGCTTGAAGGCTGAGGTCTCCAGGACTCTGAACAAATCCAAATCATATTATGTCATATCATTTACTCTTCCATTTTGCTCTGTACTTGTAATGTTACTATTGTACTAATGTATTATATTGAGGATTTCTATATTCTGTTCTGTGTATTGTATTTACCCCTTTTTTTGACACCCACTGCACGCCAAACCTACCTGCTAAGGGGTTTCTCTCATTTTTTTTCCCTACAAGGGTTTTTTTTGGGGGGAGGGGGGATTTTTTTCTTGTCTTCTTAGAGAGTCAATGCTGGGGTTGATGTCAAAAGACAGGGCCTGTTAAAGCCCATTGCTGCACTCCTTATGTGATTTTGGGCTATACAAAAATAAATTGTATTGTATTGTATTGTATTGTAATAAAATTCCCCAGTTATGATGACTATCAAACCTCTTTCCAGGAGCCCTAGAAAGTTCAAAATCTATTCCCAGAGGTCCAGAAAATTAATCTTCTCTGTGACTTTATTCCTAACGTACCTGTAGGCAGGCAAGGATACCACCAATGAAAAGAAATCTGTGAAGTGGGATTGCAGCCATTTATTTTGTTCATTTCAGGTTAGCTTATGCCTTGGGAAATGTGGCTTTGGATGACCTGAAGCAAATTTTTGGGGCTATTGACAATCATCCAGCACACTCTCTTTATAATTGCTACTTCTATTCTTTTTTTGACCATAATATACTTTGACTTCTATACTTTTTACAGAATTGAATTTTTTCCCAGCGTCTCTGTACCATGATATAGTTGTTGCTCCTGCTGCTGTAGTGATTAAGGTCTCCTAACTATTTTTCCCATTTCAGTGTTTCCGTGTTGGTGGTTTCATGCACAGTCTGGTTATTTTTGATTGGTGACCGCGGAAAAAAATTAGGCTTTCATGGGTTGCAGATTTTTGGGCTACACTTTTAAAAACAACATGGTATTTTGGGCTATTTTCCAACTCCCCTTTACTTCATTTTTTCTGTGTTTTTCATGCATCTGGCACCACATGCCCTGCTATTACTAATTGTAAATATTCTTTATTACTGCAAGATCTGAGCCCCCCACCCCCATTTAGTGATGGTATATACCAATTCTATAAATCTGATCTCTCCACACTTCAAGGGTATATTCCTAACCCTCTCACTCTCAGCTTCACCCACCATTTTCCAGTGTGTCATTTTGTCTACCTCAGGTATTGGGCTATTTTCTTGGGCGAAGTCGCTATTTTAAAGTTGTCCTTGAGCTATTCCTTTTTTAAGGACCTGCCAACCCTGCCCCCGTTGATTTTGTATCAGACTTATAAACTGATACTCCAAAACTGCTTTTATCAATGGTTCTGATCATGAATTTGATACTATTTCCCATTTGGACCTTCCTGTAACAATCTGCCAGTCCAAGTTTGCCATTGCTGGTGTCTATGCTGTACTCTGCCTTTTTCTTGCAATAGTTCAGCTATATTTATGACGTTTATGGCAATCTGCTTGTTTCATTTTTCTTTGCCTCATTCATTTATTGTGTCATTGTGTTCTCATTAGTGTTTATTATTTTTTTTATTTGATTTTCCATAGTTCTTCTCCGTTATATGCATTCTAATGACAAGGCTAGTGAGGGATAGATTGTTTGTCACTAGTGATAAGTGCACACAGTTTTGTGAAATTGACGTTACAATTAGTTTTACATGCAGCGTCACCATTTAAAAATGTAACATATGCTAAAAGGAGGTATTTTGTGTGTGTTTTTTAAGTCCTTTTTGTGGTGGAAAGTAATGAATGTTGCTGGTTGGTGGGGAATGAGATTACATGGAGATTGTGTTAAAATCGTAACCTTAGATCTTCAAATGAGCTAAACTTAAAAGAAGTGGTGAGGCAGCCTTCTGCTGATATGCACCTTAAATCTGGAATAGCTTACTGACAGAATTTACGAGGCTAATACGGTGAAGCATTTTAAAAAACTGCTAAAAACCCATTATTTTAATGGGGCTTTCTCAAAGCTTCATTTTAGTATAACCCTGATATTCTGTATATGCATTTAATTTTCATTTTTATCATATCTCTGCAATCTGTACAAATCCCTATTTTTTCTGCTGTTCTTTTTCCAGTTTTCTGTGGTTTCTGATCTGCGCCACCACCACCCGATCAAAACAACATGATGTCCCTACATTGATGGATTGAAGGCCAGATGTCCACATGACCATCATCGTCAAATTCTTCCACGTGAAGCCTGAAAACCATAATGACTGATTGAGGTCATTTATGTTAGGTAGAATGCCTAGAGGGGGCTGGGTGGTCTCGTGGCCTCTGAACCCCTGCAGATTTTGTTTTTTCCTCCTCTGGAGTTTTTTTTTGTATGAAAAAAATCATTTGTATGAAAATGTGCTATATAAATAAAAGTTGTTGTTTATTAATATTATTTCTTTTTTAGTCTCTTCCATTACATTTTCTCTCCTGTTAACCTTTAATGGTCACCTCTTAGAATGTTCAAGGTCTTTGTTTAACTTTTAAACAATCAAGCATCTTTGAGTATCTCTGGCAAAAGGAGACAGGAATTGGGAAACGATCAGCACTTTGTGACTGTGTCAGCTTCTGCAATCTCTCATAAGGCGGAGTGGTGGCTCTGAGGCTAGGGATCTGCACTGGCAATCGGAAGGTTGCCGGTTCAAATCCCGTAAATGCCAAAAAGGGACTCTGCTCTGTTGGGCCCTTAAGCAAGGCCCTTAACCTGCAATTGCTAAGCGCTTTGAGTACTGAGAAAAGCGCTATATAAATGCAAAAAATTATTAAAAATTCTAAATTAAAATTATAAGAATGGTGTGATTGTTACAGTGCTGTGTAACCTGTCCCTAAAAACAGTTGGTGCAAATGTTGTCAGTAGAACTCTGCACTTTTGCTGATAAAAAAATGCCACTGTGTGTTATTCAGTCTCCAACTCCATACCAGTCCTCCTTCTTGACAAATGTAACAAGTCTGTGAAATATTTTTACCATTGATGCAAAAATCTTTTTGAAGCCAAAAAGACTCCCATTTCTATCTGCCAAAATACCTCTCAGTTGACTTTCTTGGTTGGCAAGTTCACCTATGACACCTCTGAAATTACATTTGGTTGGCTATTCCCATTTGATGAACCACTCTTGAAAAGAATGGACAGTTTAATATCACATACTCACTTCATTTCAAAAATCTATAAGACAGACGCAATTCCTCATAACATGTAGGATACACTGGGATAAGTTTTTAAGTGTGGAGACAGTCGAGGAGCAGTGGAACAGGTTTAAAAATGTTTTACATGTAATGCAGGACAGATACATACCTACATTTGGAATTAATAGGAAATTTTAAAAAACTCCACTGTGGATTAATAAAGATTTAAAAAAGAAGTTGCAAAGGAAAAAACTTATTTATAAGGCATATAAGACTAATGACTGCAAAGAGAATCGTAGAGCGTATGAAAACATGAGGGCAATCATTAAGAAGGATATCAGGGTGGCTAAAAGACAGTTGGAGAGGAATATAGCAGATAAGGTACAAGACAACCCTAAGAGATTCTTTCAGTATTTTAGTAGTAAAAGAACAGTCAAGGAGGAGGTCAAGTGCATCAGAAATAGTAAAGGGGAATTAAAAGATACAGACAATGAAATAGCGGATATCCTAAACTTACATTTTTCTGAGGTGTTTAGTGTGAGCAAGTGGATAACCTCCCAGAGGTAAACGCTACTTCTAAGGAGGGATTTGGAAATTGTAGAGAGAGAAGTGCTGCTCAGATTAAATAAGCTGAAATCAAATAAATCACCAGGACCAGATAATATTTACCCTCGAGTTCTTAAGGAGGCTAGCGAGTGCATATATACAACAATAACAACATTTATTTATATAGCACATTTTCATACAAAAAGTAGCTCAAAGTGCTTTACATAATGAAGAAAAGAAAAATAAAATACAAAATAAGAAATTAAAATAAGACAACATTAGTTAACATAGAAAAGGAGTAAGGTCCGATGGCCAGGGTGGACAGAAAAAACAAAAAAAAAACTCCAGAAAGCTGGAGAAAAAAATAAAATCTGTAGGGGTTTCAGGCCACGAGACCTCCCAGTCCCCTCTGGGCATTCTACCTAACATAAATGAAATAGTCCTCTTTGTAGTTAGGGTCCTCACGGAGTCACTTGATGCTGATGGTCATACAGACTTCTGGCTTTTAATCCATCCATCATTGTTGGAACATCATGGTACTTTGAGTAGATGGTGGTGGCGCAAGCCACCACCAAAAGGACACCGGAAAAGGAAACAGAAGAGAGAGTAGGGGTTAGTACAAATTTTAGAGCCACCATGAAAAGTTATTATAATGAATTGGATATACAGAGTATCAGGATTTAAATTACAGTAAAGTTATGAAAAGGCCATGTTAAAATGATATGCTTTCAGCAGTTTCTTAAAGTGCTCCACTGTATTAGCCTGGCGAATACCTGCTGGCAGGCTTTTCCAGATTTTAGGTGCATAACAGCAGAAGGCCGCCTCACCACTTCTTTTAAGTTTTGCTCTTGGAATTCTAAGGAGACACTCAGTTGAGGTTCTGAGGTTACGATTTGGAATATAAGGTGTCAGACATTCCGATATATAAGATGGGGCGAGATTATTTAAGGCTTTATAAACCATAAGCATAATTTTAAAGTCAATCCTGAATGACACAGGTAACCAGTGTAGTGACATCAAAACTGGAGAGGTGTGCTCAGATTTTCTTTTCCTGGCTAGGATTCTAGCAGCTGCATTCTGCACTAGTTGCAAACGATTTATGTCTTTTTTGGGTAGTCCTGAGAGGAGTGCGTTACAGTAATCTAGTCGACTGAAAACAAACGCGTGAACTAATTTCTTAGCATCTTTCAATGATATAAGAGGTCTAACTTTTGCTATGTTTCTTAAGTGAAAAAATGCTGTTCTAGTGATCTGATTAATATGCGATTTAAAATTTAGATTACAGTCAACAGTTACCCGTAAGCTTTTTACCTCCGTTTTGACTTTTAATCCTAATGTATCCAGTTTATTTCTAATAGCCTCATTGTATCCATTATTGCCAATCACTAAGATTTCAGTTTTCTCTTTATTTAACTTGAGAAAGTTACTATTCATCCATTCTGAGATACAAGCTAGACATTGTGTTAGTGAATCAATAGAATCGGGGTCATCAGGTGCAATTGATAAATACAGCTGTGTGTCATCAGCATAGCTGTGGTAGCTCACGTTGTGCCCTGAGATAATCTGACCTAATGGAAGCATGTAGATTGAGAAGAGCAGCGGACCCAGGATAGAGCCTTGTGGAACACCATATAGGATATCATGTGTCTTTGAGTTGTAATTACCACAACTAACAAAGAATTTTCTCCCTGCCAGGTAGGATTCAAGACAATTTAAGACATTGCCAGAGAGGCCCACCCATTGACTAAGGCGATTTCTAAGAATATTATGATCGATGGTGTCAAATGCGGCACTCAGATCTAAGAGGATGAGAACAGATAAATGGCCTCTGTCTGCATTTACCCGCAAGTCATTTACTACTTTAACGAGTGCAGTTTCTGTGCTGTGATTTTTTCTAAAACCCGACTGAAACTTATTAAGAATAGCAGATTTATTGAGGTGTTCATTTAACTGCATAATGACTGCATTCTCTAGAATTTTACTTAAGAAAGGCAGGTTAGAGATGGGTCTAAAATTATCAAGAGCAGAGGGGTCGAGGTTATTTTTCTTAAGTAGGGGTTTAACTACAGCAGTCTTAAGACAGTCTGGGAAGACCCCCGTATCTAATGACGAATTTACTATGTCAAGAACATTATCAATAAGCACGCCCGATACTTCTTCGAAAAAATTTGTTGGTATTGGGTCAAGGACGAAGGTGGAGGGTTTCATTTGAGAAATTATTTTATGTAAATCAGGTAAATATATCCTAGTCAAAGAGTTTAATTTGTTTATAATGGAATACTTAGGGGGATCCTTAGTGTTGGGGAGATATACTATGTTATTTCTAATATCATTAATTTTTTGATTGAAAAATACAGCAATAGCCTCACAGGTTTTACTGGAAGTACTTAGGAGGCATTTCTTTGAGTTACCTGGGTTTAACAGATGATCAATCATTGAGAATAAGACTCTGGGATTACTAGCATTGTTATTTATAATCTTAGAGAAATAGCAGCGCCTCTCAAGACGGACTGTGTTATTGTATTCTGTTATTTTAACTTCTAATATTTCATAGTGGATAGTTAGTTTAGTCTTCCTCCATTTACGCTCAGCTCTACGGCATGTTCTCTTTAAATCAGACACTCTTTGGGTCTTCCATGGTATAACATGGTATAAACCCTTGACACATATTTTTGGGAAGTCACTACGCACTGGAGAGATTCCGAAGGACTGGAAAAAGGCAAATATCATCTAATTATATAAAAAGGGTGACAGGGCAGATCCAAGCAACTATAGGCCAGTAAGCTTAACAAGTGTCACAGGAAAATTAATGGAAGGAATTATTAAGGATAAGATTGAGCATCACCTGGCAAGGACAGGGGTTATTCTGAACAGTCAGCATGGGCTCAGAAGAGGAAGGTCGTGTTTTACTAACATGCTGGAATTCTATGAGGAGGCAACAAAAGGATATGATCATAGTGGAACATATGATATTATTTATCTTGACTTTCAGAAAGCATTTGATAAGGTGCCATATGAGAGGTTGGGCATCAAATTAAAAGAAGTAGGAGTTCAGGGTGATGTTTTTAGATGGGTGCAGAATTGGCTCAAATACAGGAAGCAGAAGGTAATGGTGTCAGGAACCTCATCAGAATTGGCCGATGTTAAGAGTGGTGTTCTACAGGGGTCAGTGCTAGGGCCGCTGCTATTTTTAATATATATAAATTATTTAGATATTTTACAGTTTAACATCTGTGGCAGAGCGATGGGTGCTCAGCAGGCTCCTATCAATTATGGAGAATCCACTGTATCCACTAAATAGTATCATCTCTAGACAGAAGAGCAGCTTCAGCGACAGACTGCTGTCACTGTCCTGTTCCACTGACAGATTGAGGAGATCGTTCCTCCCGCAAACTATGCGACTCTTCAATTCCACCCGGGGGGTAAACGTTAACATTTAACATTATACAAAGTTATTGTCTGTTTTTTACCTGCATTATTATCAATCTTTAATACTGTTTATTGTATCAGTATGCTGCTGCTGAAGAATGTGAATTTCCCCTTGGGATTAATAAAGTATCTATCTATCTATCTATCTATCTATCTATCTATCTATCTATCTATCTATCTATCTATCTATCTATCTATCTATCTATCTATCTATCTATCTATCTAGATAGGAATATAATACTCTTCAATTCCACCCCGTGGGTAAACGTTAACATTATTCAAAGTTATTGTCTGTTTTTACCTGCATTTTTATTACTCTTTAATATTGTTTTTGTATCAGTATGCTGCTGCAGGAGTATATGAATTTCCCCTTGGGATTAATAAAGTATCTATCTATCTATCTCTCTATCTAAGTAACAAGCTGGTAAAGTTTGCAGATGATACCAAGATAGGTGGATTAGCAGATCATTTGGAATCCATTATATCATTACAGAAGGACTTGGATAGCATACAGGCTTGGGCAGACTTGTGGCAGATGAAATATAATGTCAGTAAATGTAAAGTATTACACATAGGAAGTAAAAATGTTAGGTTTGAAAAACAATGGGCGGTCAGAAAATAGAGAGTACACCTTATGAGAAGGAGTCATAGTGGAGTCTAAGCTATTGACTTCCCGACAGTGTTCAGAAGCCATTAAGAAGGTTAACAGAATGTTAGGTTATATAGCACAACATGTGGAGTACAAGTCCAAGGAGGTTATGCTCAGCCTTTATAATGCACTGGTGAGGCCTCATCTGGAGTACTGTGTGCAGTTTTGGTCTCCAGGCTACAAAAAGGACATAGCAGCGCTAGAAAAGGTCCAGAGAAGAGTGACTAGGCTGATTCCAGGGCTACAGGGGTTGAATTATGAGGAAAGATTAAAAGAGCTGAGCCTATACAGTTTAAGCAAAAGAAGATTAAGAGGTGACATGATTGAAGTGTTCAAAATAATGAAGGGAATTAGTACAGTGGATCGAGACTGTTATTTTAAAATGAGTTCATCAAGAACACAAGGACACAGTTAGAAACTTGCTAGGGGTAAATTTCGCACAAACATTAGGAAGTTTTTCTTTACACAAAGAACAATAGACACTTGGAATAAGCTACCAAGTAGTGTAGTATACAGTAAAACTTTAGGGACTTTCAAAACTCGACTTGATGTTTTTTATAATAATAGATAGGACTGGCAAGATTTGTTGGGCTGAATGGCCTGTTCTTGTCTTGAGTGTTCTAATATAGAAGCCATGAAGGACCTTCCCCTTCATACCCATGCTAACTTAGAGTGACCATTTAACACCTTTGAGTGCCATACTTGATGCTCCAGCATCTCGACTAGGAGAGAGGCTGATTCCTTACCAGGAAGGAAGCCCAGAATGGAAGAACAGAGATGGACTGGCGTCCCAACCAGAATGGAAACTGGTTCCTTACCAGGGAGGGAATATGAGGAAGGAGATTGTCATGACCAGGATGGGTGCTTGTACCTTTCCCTAATGGGAGGTCTGTTCAGAAGTACAAATGATGGCTGCTTTCTGGGGTAAGGTTTTTCCCCAGTACAAAAATGGTAGTATCCTATTAGTGAAACCCCCATATGGAAAACCACAGGGCAAGTATGGGAATTGTAGTCCTGTGGGTCAGTCCTGTTGGGGTTCCTGGGTGCCATCACAGTGAGCAGTAGGGGAGCACTGTCCCTTCTTTGAAGGGCTTCCTTCTGACCCGGAAGTGCTTCCAACATGCACTGCTGTTGCACTGGAAGTATTCCTGGGTCAGAGTTGGGAGGAGGCTGATGAGACCACGTGGGAGATGTGGAAGGAGAATAAAGAGCTTGTAACTGTTACATTATTTGAAAAGGTGGAAACTGGACACTTGTGACGGTACAGGCTTAAACAAAGCTCCTTGTACTTGAACCCGTGACTGTGTTGTGTAGTTGTGTCTGGGGCTCGGTGGCACCCGCTACAGGCTACACACCTTATGTACATTTTTTCATGTGCGAGAAAACCACAGTACCTGGAAAGTAATACAAGAATACCATGCAAACAGTAACTGAATGTGATCCCTGGAACTGTGAAGATGGACTAATTTAGGCTTGACAATGTGATATATATATATATATATATATATATATATATATATATATATATATATATATATATAACAACAAAGTAGTTTGATGGTGCCGGCCTCAAAGCCAATGAATGTTTTGTTAATTAATAAACAAACTTTGTTACAGGTCTTGTTGAACAGCCTTCAATTACACTACTATTTCAGTATTTGAGTTGGTTTTCATATTAAAAAAATATCTCTGAATGTTGTAATAGGAGCAGAAATCTTTTGCTATTGCCCTTCCTTCACTACCATCAGTAAGATGTTTTGTTCACTTTAGCCTGTTCCATGCTCACTGCCACTGTTTTGTTCCCAATGACTAAGTGTCGCTCTCCGTTCAGAGAGGATTCCTCTTTTTCTCATTTTCCATATTTGAGAGATGAGATATGGAAGCGAGACGTTATTAAAAGGCAATGAACCGTGTGCTAATTTATCCATGTTCCTTTTACACGACATGATTTAAAAGATGTCTGGGTTCATACGCATTTAGGTCAGCCTAATAACATAATATTAACCTTTGATTCCATCATAATGAAAACTTGGTTTAGGAAAATAGAGATACATCTTGAAGTTTAATGAGCATATTAAAATCTATGCAGTGAAATTCAGCTGAAGAGTGGCGGCACTTTTACCCGGCACATTATTAGAGCAAATCTGCTATATCCTAGGGATTAGAAGTGCCAGGAGACGTTCTCATCAACACATGCCTGCATGTGTTTTTTCAGACATCTTTGATGCAAACTTTATAAATGAATTCACAGTGTGATTACAAAGTGGTCTTCTGAAGCACGTGAAGGCACCTATGTGGGCACACTGCATGGCATATTGGAAGTGTGTGGTACATATATTAAAAAGAACTGGGCACAAAGCAAATCATGTAATTTGACATCGACCAAGTAACTTTAGGATGATGTTCATTATGAAAGAAAATAATTTAATTAGTTCCTGCTTTAGAGATTTATTTTGGAAGTGAGTTTGTATTTTACATCCAATTTCCTTAACAGAAAATCCATTGATTTAAATGTATTTGTCATTGACAAACATCAAATGTATGTACTAAACTTTCAACTCACAATCTTTTTTTTTTAATCAATTTAATTTATTCAAACAGATTTGGTAAGTTCTAAAAACTCCCCTATTGAAAATAATCATTTTTCCCTGTGACACATTATTTCTTTTTCCATTTATGCTCTCAGACTACAATGCATTGCATCCTGTCAATAATTTTATAAGGTGCAGTAAATTCATTCAGTACAACATTGTGGCTACGTTCACATTACAAGGCTGAAGTGATTTGATTTCTTCCCTTAATGCGATACAAATCTGATGATTTCGGGCCTGTTTGGACATAGAAATCCAATCTTTTCAAATCAAATTGGAGTCACATCCATATGTGGTCCTAGATCAGATACGTATCCGATTTGTGGTCATGTGACAGGAAAGAGAACAGTCAGATCGGAATGTTTTTTTTGCCTATACGCATGGGCCAAGCATGGCCATCATCAGCCAGCACCTGCAACACAGCAAAACAACAACGGAGGAGATCTACAACTGTGACTACAGTCACGGTCCCACCATTGCTGGCTCCTTTCACATATCCACACATCTCTTGGTGCAACTATGCCAGCAATAGCTGTGAAAACAGTCAAAGCTAGCTGTCTGGCTTTTTTTCGCCTTCTCAACCCAATCATATACAGCTGACATACTGGTTACTGTCATTCAGATCAAAATGTGATGCATACAGTACACTAGCTTCTAGTGCATCTATTTTGTCTGGTTTAATACAATTAATCATCCCACAGATTTGATGTTTTTTTGTTGTAGGTGACACTAATGTCATTTTGGAAGACAGATATGCTCACATTACAGTTAGATACAGGTCACTTGTATTCTTGTATTCATGAATGTGAATTGTCAAGATGGGGAAATCTGATCTGAGCAAAAAATCAGAATTGAGCAATAAGGCTTGTAATGTGAATGTAGAAAGCTAAAAAAATGGAGAATGGCCTTAGGAGTGTCTACATGTATGTTATAGACCTCCTGTCCAAAGCTTATAAAGAAACAGCTTTATAATACTCTCAGAGAAGACAGTTATTGAGTGAAGTCTAGTTTATCTAACACACAGGTTAAATAAGATGTTAGTGTCTCCAGCTCTTACCATTAAATAATTTAATGCAATTTATTATAAAAGTGTACTTTCACTTCTAAGCTAATGATTTCATCCTCTACTGTTTAGGATCATAGAAACAACATGATAAGGTGAATATAACAAACCACCCAATTTCTAACAGTCTCCAGGGACTTCCAGGAAACCTCCAGGTTCTCCCAGGAATACCAAGAGTCATAATTACTACGCTGTGGTTCTGTCTATGGTCTTCACTGTCTGGGTTATGTCTGGTATTAGCACCATGGGAAGGACTCACTATGAGCAGTTTGTACACTGATGGCCTGCAATATTTTTGATCTCTTCAGCCCCTAATGAGACAGACAGTCTTACACAGAAACTTGATTCTAGCAGCTTGTTTGTGCAAACACATGTTTTCAGTCTCTACAGAGAGATCGTGACTAGAATGGTAAATCCATATCTCTGTGGCATTCTAGTATAACATCCACAAAACTGCATCTTCTATACCTCTGCTCTTACTGTGTGACTAACAAGAGTGCCCTCTCTTAAAGAGGTTATTTATTTCTAAACTAGAAATGAAAACTGAAAGACAGGCACAGGGTGATCAACTGGGTAAACCTTTCTTTATTGGAACAAAACGAGAATTGTATTTGTGAAGGCAGGAATCAGGAATCTCAAATGCTTTAGCTATATCTCTTTATTTTTATATAAAGTTTAGCTTTAGAACATCTAGGTTTACTCATCCTCAAATAAGATGGGATCAATCAGGTGCATTAGCATTTGTATCTTTATAATAGGGATATGTTCTTTGAAAACAGGGCAACAACGATGCCTCATGATGACACAGCAGGTGAAGAAAATGTGAAGACAAAATAAAAATTAATGTCAGGAAAAATGTCCAAATAATATAAAAATGATCTTAAAAAGCTGAATATCCTATCTACTCATTAATAAAGCACTGAGATACCTTATTTATTATTTAGCTTCTACTTTCTAAAAACCTTCATTACTCTTTCGAAAAATGGACAATAAACTTAGACTTGAAGATGCTATCTCTCATTCCACTCTGATGTACCATGAAGATCACAGATTGATGACGACAAGAGCATAATATCTTGCAAGAACAGCAGCAATGCAACCATATCGTTCCTATGCTCAGTATTGTCCAACCTGTGGCTGTACTTTGATATCCTGTCCACAAAAATTATAAATGGAGACTGTTCGGAATCTGCATTTTGGCAAATTGCTGTATGTTTGCTTAACACATTGACTGTTGAATATAACTTAAACTCTTGTATGGATTTCCATTGACAGACACCTCCTAACAGTGATATTGTAAACTATCTTTAGGAATATAGTGGCAAATTTAAAGATATTCACGTTTAAAATATATAAATCGAGGATAGTGAGCATCTGAAATTAGAATGAAAAATCATTGTGGTGTTGCAGAACAGAATATTTCAAGTTCAAATAGTTTTCTTATCAGCCATATTTTGATAACATTTGTTTTTCACAAAAAAATACATATGTAGAACAACAACTATCTGAATATTTCTCAATGATTATTGTCTCTCCACTTCTTCTTCTTCTTCTTCTTCTTCTTCTTCTTTTTCTTCTTCTTTCAGCTGATCCTGTTAGGGGTCACAGCAGTGGGTCATCTTTTTCCATATCCTCCTGTCCTCTGCATCTTGCTTTGTCACATCCACCACTTGCATGTCCTCTTTCACCACATCCATAAACCTCCTCTTAGGCCTTCCTAAGATCTAAAAAATCTACATCTTTAACTGTGCCATCTCCAGCACTGCCTCCTGTTTTTTGGTCAGTGCCACCGTCTCCAACCCATGTAACATAGCTGGTCTCACTACTGTCTTGTAGACATTCCCTTCCACTCTTGATGGTACCCTTCTGTCACAAGTCACTCCTGACACTCTTCTCCACCCATTCCACCCTGCCTGCACTCTCTTTTTCACTTCTCTTCCACACTCTCCATTACTCTGTACTGTTGATTCCAGGTACTTAAACTCATCCACCTTCGCCAATTCTACCCCTTGCATCCTCACCATCCTCCTGACCTCCCTGTCATTCACACACATGCATTCTGTCTTGTTCCTACTTGACCTTCATTCCTCTCTTCTCTAGAGCATATCTCTATTTCTTAAGGGTGTCCTTGACCTGCTTCCTACTCTCGTTACAGATCCAATGTCATCAGCAAACATCAAACTCCATGGGGACTCCTGTCTAATCTCATTAGTCAACCTGTTCATCACCATTGCAAATAAGAAAGGGCTCAGAGCTGATTCCTGATATAATCCCCCCTCTACCTTGAATGTATCCATCACTCCTACCGCAAACCTCACCACTGTCTCACTTCCCTCGTACATATCCTGCACCACTCTTACGTACTTCTCTGCCACTCCCGACTTCCTCATACAATACCACAACTCCTCTCGAGGCACCCTGTCATATGCTTTCTTCAGGTCCACAAAGACATAATGCAACTCCTTCTTCCCTTCTCTATACTTCTCCATCAACACCCTCAGAGCAAACATTGCATATGTGGTGCTCTTTCCCAACATCAAAACCATAGTGCTGCTTGCAAATCATCTCTTCCCTTCTTAACCTAGCTTCCACTACTCTTTCCCATACTGGTCACCAATACAAAGTTCAAAAGGAAACTGTAACATCCAGTTGCAACAAATTGTGCAAGCTCTATCGTGTTGACCCAGTCAAGTTACCGTGCTGCTAGCATGCACAAAGCCATTATAGCACAGCTGGTCTGCACACAAAAAATTCTCAGCTTCATCTGGCAACTATGATGTAACTCCAAAAGATCATGTTTCTTAAAGAATATATATTTTAATACTGAATTTACATTGGCATCAGGACCAAATTTGACCTGTTTTCACTGTGGCAGTCAATGTGTTAAGCCTTTTTTATTAATGGCTAATTTCTATTATGGTTTTTTTTAGGCACTAAAGTTTGTATGTATTGTTATTATGGAAATTGTTTTAATTATTAGAAAATATTTTGCGTTGCTTTTGTGATTAATTTCTTTCTCCATGAGCTTCTCTAGTTTGAGTTATCATGATGACGGTTGGTATGGTATGCAGTTGCTGTAGTTACTAAGTGAATGTCATCAGCACGGCACTATAAAAACTAACATGTTGGATGTGTTGTTATCGGATAACCAAAGTGTGTGTGTTTCAGTTGTGCTATTCAGATTTTTACTTTCATTTCTCATACATCTGTTATCTGTTTCATTAATTTTTCCCTCCTACTCATCCTCTTTAATCTTTGTAGCCTTTTCTGTAGTACTAGGGTGTTGTACCGTGTTAGCCATTATGAATGTAGTGAGAAGTAAAGCAGAATGACACCTTTTATTGGCTAACTAAAAAGATTACAATATACAAGCTTTCAAGGCAACTCCGGCCCCTTCTTCAGGCAAGATGAGTTGCCTCGAAAGCTTGCATATTGTAATCTTTTTAGTTAGCCAATAAAAGGTGTCATTTTGCTTGATTTCTCACTAGCCTTTTTTGTTTAAGGCTAACAGAGAAGAGACAACATACCACCCTTTGTAGAGCTTGACGTAGTAATATAGAGTATAAAAACACAACCTTTGCAAAACAAATTCAGAGCATGCAAAGTATGCAGAAGCAGCCCCTGCACCACATACTCAGCAAAATCAAGAAGATACCATGGGGTACGTGGTCACAAGACTTCACCATAGACATGGTGAAGCTAAAAAAACACAGATACAAAGTGCAATATACAGAAATATACATACATTTCACACGCTTATAAAAAATGAAGTTCTAGATTTTTTAGATCTTTTTTAGGTCTGCCAGTCACTCACCATCATAAAGAGCACTCTAGACTGCATCACAGAACAGGAAACCTATAACGAGTCCACCATTGGCAGACACACTTGCAATCCGAGATACACCAAAATCTGCCTCAGGGAACTGAGAAGAAAAAGAAGATAGTGAATATTCAATTTTTAATGTAAGCTTTTGCAACAGCATTTTCAAAAGAAATATGAATATCTTAACAAGCACAT
The DNA here is from genome assembly GCF_900747795.2 of Erpetoichthys calabaricus. Taxonomy (NCBI): domain Eukaryota; kingdom Metazoa; phylum Chordata; class Cladistia; order Polypteriformes; family Polypteridae; genus Erpetoichthys; species Erpetoichthys calabaricus. Next base: position 254,007,910 of record NC_041396.2, on the reverse strand, counting down.
ACTATTTTAAAATAAACAGTCTTCAGTTTTTCATTTAAATACAGAGAAAGAAAATGCCTCTTAAAAATTGGTAGGTGGACTCCTCCAAAGCAAAGGGCCCTGATCTCATAATTTTATTTCTGCCCACGATTACTAGTTTGCTTTTGTGATATTTACTGCACATGCTGATTTCACTTCATCGCTGAATGGTATATCAGTGTAATGACGAAGCCCTGACTAGAATAAAGTGCTCCTGGTTGGTAAAATATAAAAGGAACAAAGTCCAATAAAAACAAGGCAGAACTGAACACTACAGGTCTCCACTCCGGAATCAAATAAAAGGCAATGATGTTAAATCTGTGGGATGAAAAATAAAATTTGACCTACTAAGAAGCTAAGATGAGAACACATACAGTATATGTGAAGGTTGTCATCAAATGCTAGGGCTCAGATTTCTGCAAACCCACTGGCACTTTACATGCCCTGGTCTCCAGATGGGGCTGCGACCAGTGACATTTTATGCCTCTTTTCATTAGAGATCCCAGCCTGATCTTTAGTTCGGCTAGAAGAAAATAGATTTCAAATGCATTTGAAAGAGCTACAAAAGAGGCATTTACACCTGGTTAAAGTAACCTGTGCAAAGCAAAGAATTGGAGAAGAGAATCTTCTTCCCGATTCTCTGATCATTTTAGCACTATTAATGTGTCAGTCAGCATTTTTTACTACAAGCTAAGAGGAAAGACAGAGCAATCAGGTTAGTGATCCTTCATTCTGCAAGTTGGATTCTCAAAAACAGAATGAAAAGCTTATCACAGCTCGAATTTAAGGTCTGAGTAGTAAAACATTAAAATTGAAATTCACTTCACAAGTTCTGTTTACCCCTCCTCGAACCGCCACCTTATCGTGGTGGAGGGGTTTGCGTGTCCCAGTGATCCTAGGAGCTCTGTTGTCCGGGGCTTTATGCCCCTGGTAGGGCCACCCAAGGCAAACTGGTCCTAGGTGAGGGATGAGACAAAGAGCGGTTCAACAAACCTTCTATGATGAATAAAAACTTTGGATGGCGTTTTCCCTCGCCCGGACGCGGGTCACCGGGGCCCCCCTCTGGAGCCAGGCCTGGAGGTGGGGCTTGATGGCGAGCGTCTGGTGGCCAGGCTTGCACCCATGGGGCTCGGCCGGGCACAGCCCGAAGAGGCAATGTGGGTCCCTCTTCCCATGGGCTCACCACCTATGGGAGGGGCCAAGGAGGTCGGGTGCAGTGTGAGTTGGGTGGTGGCTGAAGGCAGGGACCTTGGCGGTCCGGTCCTCGGCAACAGAAGCTGGCTCTTAGGACGTGGAATGTCACCTCTCTGAAGGGGAAGGAGCCTGAGATAGTGCACGAGGTCAAGAGGTTCCGGCTAGATATATCGGGCTCACCTCGACGCACAGATTGTACTCTAGAACCAATCTCATTGAGAGGGGCTGGACTCTGTACCACTCTGGAGTTGCCCCTGGTGAGAGGCGCCGAGCGGGTGTTGGCATACTTATTGCCCCCCGACTTGGAGCCTGCACATTGGGGTTTACCCCGGTGGATGAGAGAGTAGCCTCCCTCCACCTTCGGGTGGGGGAACCGGTCCTAACTGTTGTTTGTGCGTATGCACCGAACAGCAGTTTGGAGTACCCACCCTTTTTTGGAGTTCCTGGAGGGGGTGCTAGAAGGCATACCTTCTGGGGACTCCCTCGTACTGCTGGGAGACTTCAATGCTCACGTGGGCAATGACAGTGAAACCTGGAAGGGCGTGATTGGGAGGAATGGCCCCCCGATCTGAACTTGAGTGGTGTCTTGTTATTGGACTTCTGTGCTCGTCACTGATTGTCCATAACGAACACCATGTTCAAGCATAGGGGTGTTCATATGTGCACTTGGCACCAGGACACTCTAGGCCTCAGTTTGATGATCGACTTTGTCGTCGGACTTGCGGCCACATGTCTTGGACACTCGGGTGAAAAGAGGGATGGAGCTGTCAACTGATCACCACCTGGTGGTGAGTTGGCTTCGATGGTGGGGAAGGATGCCGTGTTGTGAGGGTCTGCTGGGAACGTCTGGCAGAGTCCCCTGTCAGAAGTAGCTTCAACTCCCACTTCAACCACGTCCCGAGGGAGGTGGAGGACATTGAGTCTGAATGGGCCATGTTCCGTGCCTGTATTGTTGAGGCGGCTGACCGGAGCTGTGGCCGTAAGGTGGTCGGTGCCTGTCGTGGCGGCAATCCCTGAACCCGCTGGTGGACACCGGCGATGAGGGATGTTGTCAAGAAGGAGTCCTATCAGACCCTTTTGTCCTGTGGGACTCTGGAGGCAGCTAATAGGTACCAGCAGGCCAAGCAGAATGCGGCTTTGGTGGTTGCTGAGGCAAAAACTCGGGCATGGGAGGAGTTTGAGGAGGCCATGGAGAACGACTTTCGGACGGCTTCGAGGAGATTCAGGTCCGCTGTCCGGCGTCTCAGGAGGGGGAAGCAGTGCAGTGTCAACACTGTATATGGTGGGGATGGTGCGCTGCTGACCTCGACTCGGGATGTTGTGGGTCGGTGGGGGGAGTACTTTGAAGACCTCCTCAATCCCACTAACATGCCTTCCAATGAGGAAACAGAGCATGGGGACTCGGAGGTGGGCTCTCCCATTTCTGGGACTGAAGTCACCGAGGTGGTCAAAAAACTCCTTGGTGGCAGGGCCCCAGGGGTGGATGAGATACGCCCAGAGTTCCTCAAGGCTCTGGATGTTGTAGGACTGTCTTGGTTGACACGTCTCTGCAACATCGCATGGACATCGGGGACAGTGCCTCTGGATTGGCAGACCGGGGTGGTGGTCCCCCTCTTTAAGAAGGGGGACCGGAGGGTGTGTTCCAACTACAGAGGGATCACACTCCTCAGCCTCCCTGGAAAAGTCTATTCGTGGGTTCTGGAGAGGAGGGTCCATTGGATAGTCGAACCTCAGATTCAGGAGGAACAGTGTGTTTTTTGTCCTGGTCGCGGAACAGTGGACCAGCTCTACACCCTTAGCAGAGTCCTGGAGGGTGCATGGGAGTTCACCCAACCAGTCTACATGTGTTTTGTGGACTTGGAAAAGGCGTTCGACCGTGTCCCTCAGGGAATCCTGTGGGGGGTGCTCCGGGAGTATGGGGTACCGGACCCCCTGATAAGGGCTGTTCGGTCCCTGTACAACCGGTGTCAGAGCTTGGTCCGCATTGCCGGCAGTAAGTCAAACCCGTTTCCAGTGAGAGTTGGATTCCACCAGGGTTGCCCTTTGTCACCAATTCTGTTCATAACTTTTATGGACAGAATTTCTAGGCGCAGCCAGGGTGTTGAGGGGGTCCAGTTTGGTGGACTCAGGATTGGGTCACTGCTTTTTGCAGATGATGTTGTCCTGTTTGCTTCATCAGGCCGTGATCTTCAGCTCTCTCTGGATTGGTTTGCAGCTGAGTGTGAAGCAGCTGGGATGGGAATCAGCACCTCCAAATCCGAGACCATGGTCCTCAGCTGGAAAAGGGTGGAGTGCCCTCTCAGGGTGGGAGGGGAAATCCTGCCCCAAGTGGTGGAGTTCAAGTATCTCGGGGTCTTGTTCACGAGTGAGGGAAAAATGGAGCATGAGATCGACAGGCGGATTGGTGCGGTATCCACAGTGATGCGGGCTCTGCATCTGTCTGTCGTGGTGAAAAAGGAGCTCAGCCGTAAGGCAAAGTTCTCAATTTACCAGTCGATCTACACTCCTATCCTCACCTATGGTCATGAGCTGTGGGTAGTGACCGAAAGAACGAGATCACGAATACAAGCGGCTGAAATGAGTTTCCTCCGCAGTGTGTCTGGGCTTTCCCTTAAAGATAGGGTGAGAAGCTCAGTCATCCGGGAGGGGCTCAGAGTAGAGCCGCTGCTCCTCCGAATCGAGAGGAGTCAGATGAGGTGGCTCGGGCATCTGATCAGGATGCCTCCTGGACGCCTCCCTGGTGAGGTGTTCCGGGCACGTCCAACCGGGAGGAGGCCCCAGGGAAGACACAGGACACGCTGGAGGGACTATGTCTCCCGGCTGGCCTGGGAACGCCTTGGGATTCTCCCGGAAGAGCTAGTAGAAGTGGCCAGAGAGAGGGAAGTCTGGGCATCTCTGCTCAAGCTGCCGCCCCCGCGACCCGATCTCAGATAAGCGGAAGAGGATGGATGGATGGAAGTTCTGTTTAGGTCCTGATCACTGAAAACCTGAGGGAGATCATTCTTCCGAGTTCATTGGTGGGTAGACCTAGGCAATCATTGGAGTAAACCCTTTCACATTCCATTGTTGGAAAAGTTCAAAAAATATTAGTGGAAGTACATTATTAACATCAGTTCAAAGTCAAGATGTTAGCACAGCCATTTCCATATGTAATATTTAGCCAGCAAAAGAGTAAGTGAAAATCCACTTCAACCAGTGTTGTTCTTAAGACTATTAAAGTGTTTCTCCTCATCATTTTTCTCATACTTGTTGATTAGCTGCTAATTCTCTTTGATATTTATTGGTATTTTGTCACAAAATACTGCCATCTCACAAAGCACAAGTGGTTGTTAGGAATTATTCCCTCGCTGTGTTTTGGTTTTACCCTAATAAAGAAAGTCCATTTAATCAAGTTGAACACTTTGTATAAATATTCCAAACACTTCATCTATCATATCATTCTGTCATGTTTCTTCCATTTACAGAGGGCATATTTTTCTGTCACATTTTCCTAGTCAAGTAACACCGAGTATAACCCATTTCCATTTCTATTCACACGTTGATGCTTTTAAATAAAGGTACAAATCACAGGTGCATGAATAATAAGAATGACACCCCGACAAAAGCGTGTGGGACAAAAGCACAAACAAATGAGGTATTCAGAAAAAAAGAAATAAAAATTGAGAGCAAATGAGTTGAGAGAAAACGTGGAAAAAAATGGAAATTATATGAACGTAACTTAGAGGAGGAAGGATTTCTGAAAATGTTAAAAAGACTGAGAAAAAAAAAATAATAAGAGAGAAGGCAGGGTAGTGACTTGGAAGAAAGGATGTGGGTTACAATGGGGATGAAATGGCCTGCTCTCATCAAAAGATGGCTCAGGCACTCAAATTCTCATTGGACCAATAAAAGACCTAATCTTTCCTTTTTATCTTTTCGAGGTTAGTCTCTTACAATAAATAAATAATTGATTCATCTATTTACAGATATCATCTGCTGGGCCTTGAATAGGTTTACCTCTTGTCCCCAAAAACTTAGCACCCTGAATCCATGGAGTAAGATATGACTAAAAGGGTCATTAATCTTCTTTAAAACTGAGAAAGACATCAGTCAGAGAGGACAAGGTACCACATGAGAGGTTGGGTATCAAACTAAAAGAAGTGGGAGTCCAGGTTGTTGGGTGTGGATGGGTGCAAGGAAGGAAGCAGACAGTTATGGTGTGACGAACCTTATCAGAATTGGCTGATGTTAAGACTGGTGTTCCACAGGGGTCAGGTTTTAATTTTTTAATATATATATATATATAGGTGATTTGGATAGGAATATAAGTAACAAGCTGGTTAAATTTGCAGATGATACTAAAATAGGAGGATTGGTAGATAATCTGGAATCTGCTATATCATTATAGAGGGATATTTTAAAGCATGCAGTCTTGGGCAGATTTGTGGCAGGTGAACTTTAATGTAAGTAAATGTAAGGTATTACACGTAGGAAATCAAAATTTTATGTTGGAATACACAATGGGAGGTCTGCAAATCAAAAGTGCACCTTATGAGGATTTGGAAGTTGTAGTGGACTCGTCATTATCAACTGCCAGATAGTGTTCAGAAGCCATTAAGAAGATTAACAGAATGTTAGGTTATATAGCACAATGTGTGGAGTACAAGTCCAAGGAGGTTCCGCTCAAACTTTATAACACACTGGTGAGGCCTCATGTGGAGTACTGTGTGTAGTTTTGGTCTCCAGGTTACAAAAAGGACATAGCAGCACTGGAAAAAGTCCAGAGAAAAGCGACTAGGCTGATTCCAGGGCTACAGGGGATGAATTATGAAGAAAGATTAAAATAGTTAAGCCTTTTCAGTTTAAGAAAAAGAACATTAAGAGGTGACGTGACTGAAGTGTTTAAAATTACTGTATAAAGGGAATTAGTACAGTGGATTGAGACTATTACTTTAAAAAGGAGTTCATCAAGAATGTAGAGACGCAGTTGGAAACTTGTTAAGGGTAAATTTGGTATAAACAGCAGTATGTTTTTCTTTACACAGGGAACCACAGACACATGGCATAAGCTACCAAGTATTGTGGTAGACAGATGAACTTTAGTTATTTTGTAAGAATTAAGTGGACAGAACTGGTGAGCTTTGTTGGGCTGAATGGTCAGTTCTTGAGTAGATTGTTCTAATGTTTTAATGTTCTAATGATAATCATCTAAATTATCCCCCTTTTCTAATAATACCAGATGAATCTTCAAACTAAACAAAATTAAAATAGTTCAAAGAGAGGCTCTCTTAAATAATATACTTCCACCAAGCAAACATGCACTTGCAGGAAATGGAGTATCACTCTTGATGTGGCACTTTCATAAACATCACCTTTTTCTCAGAGCAAAACCTCTGGTGGTCCAATGCTAACTGAGGGATTCAGTCCTGGTATAGGTGACCTTACATTGCCCAGAGCCTTGCTCCAGGTAACCAATGTAACCAAATGACTTTTTGTAGTTAAAAAATGCTAAAATTATTTGACAAGAAGCAAGCTTTTCTAATTCTACAGAATTCTACTTTCGCCATTGCAAAACAAGATGCAGTGGCTTTGTAATCCAGTCATATTGAGGTGGAGGTGAGTGAGGGGGTGGGCTTATACTGAAGGTGTTGGGGTTGTCTCTTGATTGTAAGGGAGTAGTTTTCTAATTTCATCTTGTTTTTAAAGGGGTCACTCCAGCTTTTAGTGGTGAAGTGGACACTGACTGATAGAACATATGGTGCACTGCATTATTATAACGAAAAGTATGTATTCATTATCAAATAAAAAGGTGGTGGATTATTAAAGAAACACCTCATAATATACCTTGTTAATAACAACTAAGGTGGATTAAGAATCTGCAACAGTCACAGCAACAAACTGAACTCTTCTTATGAACAATATGTGGACTTCATTCAACAGGTTTACCTGAATACTCAACTTCTCAACTTTATATCACCATGAACTAATGTGATATTAATAACTTTTCCAGTTTTGTGAGGAAAACTAGAAGAACATCTGCATAGATATAAAAAGAAAATTTATGCTCCACTCAAACAAGGTCAAGGCTAGGACTTGCATTATACAATACAATACAATACAATACAATACAATACAATACAATACAATACAATACAATTTATTTTTGTATAGCTCAAAATCACACAGGAAGTGCCGCAATGGGCTTTAACAGGCCCTGCCTCTTGACAGCCCCCCAGCCTTGACTCTCTAAGAAGACAAGGAAAAACTCCCAAAAAAACCTTGTAGGGAAAAAATGGAAGAAACCTTGGGAAAGGCAGTTCAAAGAGAGACCCCTTTCCAGGTAGACTGGGCGTGCAGTGGGTGTCAAAAGAAGGGGGTCAATACAATGCAATGCAGTTCACAGAACAGAACAATTTCTCAATAATGTAAGAAATAAAAAATATAAATTTTAGAAGTACAGAGCAGAATTTAACAGTAGATGATATATCCCATGATAAGATTTGGATTTGTGTAGAGTCCTGGAGACCTCATCCTTCAAGCTGCCTCCCCCATTTGGCCATTCCACGGCTGAAATAGTGCTGGGCCAGCCAATCCGATGAAAGGACTTTAGATCAATGAAACAGTAACACTAACTGTTGTACCACCATATTGCCTAACCTGAAGTACTGAATTTAAAGTTCACTTGTGTTTAGGAGAAAATTCTGATGTCACACTTAGAGTTCACCCAAGTTCAGTCAGACCTATAAATAGAATCACTCACATGGAACATGGCAGCTAGATAAGGCAAGAAGAACTTTGCGGTTAAAAAACAGAGGTGCCAACTTTAGGTCCTTGTTTTGGATACCTGCCCGTCCCTTGTCTATGCTTTCTTATCCTATCCAGAATAGTGACAAATTGGAGTTTTTCCTCAAACACTTTGTCACTTTGTAATTAAGAAGTCCCATTTCCAGTCCTGTGTAATATGTGCCCTGCTGGGCTGCTAGTTGACTCCTAGCTGGCTGTGTGTAAATGTACACTATCACACATCAGTGGGTCACCCTCAGGGCTCCTCTAAGATATGTGGTACCATCCCAGGACGAGAAGGGGAGCTGGCGCTAATCACGTCCTCTCCTATTCCCTCCACAGTGCTGAGAAGATGCCCAGTGATGGCAAATGACTCCACCCCTTCCGATCTCCCACCTATAAATCACTTGTCAATGGAAGGAGGCATTACTCTATGAGCAGACCACACTGCAAGATGGAGCTTCTACATACCTGACATTTCCAGAAGGAATCCTGATCTTGAAGCTCGTATTTGGCAATATTTGTGTTTATTTTCACTGCCTCCCATGCCTTAGAGTGCTTGTACTTTTTGTTTAATTTTAGTACAGAATAAACAGGGGTGACCCGGTTGGCACCCCAACATTTATTGAACAGACTTATGTTTCCTCATTTGACCAGAACACATTTTTTCTTGTTTTACATTACACTATATCTAAAAATAAATCTGTTTTCTAATACAATGGATGTTGGATCATGCAATTGTATATTGATGACATAATGAAAACAGATTTGATAGTCAGGTCTGATTTAGCAGAGCTAAGTCAAGCCCAAGAGTTTTAACAAGTGACGAAACGTACATGTTTACAACAAGAAAAAAAAAACACACACACATTTTACCAGAACCCTATAAAATATTTACCAGAAAATAAGCCAAAGAAAAACATGCTTCATCTCAGGTATTAAATCTGGGCTCACTAGAGGTAAACACTACCACTCCAGAACACGAGGGGGTGCTGTCACTAACAGTATTATCTCCTCTTTAATCCACAGCTCTGAGAAACCATCCAATGAGGGTAACTGACTCCGCCCCTTCAGTTTCAGCCACTATAAAGTTGAGGCCCTCCTGGCAGAGTCATCTCATTCTGGAGAGAGCAGACCACAGAATAGAGCTCTATTGTGAAAAGTGACTGCTCTAAAGAGCCTTGAAGCACCCTCTGCCTTACCTGGCTATTTTGCTTTTGTTTTTTTGTAAACATTTGCACCATAGTGTGCCTGTTTTTTTTATTTTTGGGACTCGCTTTTATTAAAAGGGGTGACCCGGTTGGCACCCCAACATTCCTTTTGTGGACACTGGGTTCCCTCGGTCAACAACAATCATACAATTCAAAAGGCTGTATTCTATAGAATTCAATTGTACTTATGGTTAAGCCTGCATCAGACTCAGGGAGATGTTTAATGGTCTGCTTTACAGTGTAAAACCTGAATAACTCTTGGAAGAGCATTCAGATGGCATCTAGTGGTTATAGATATAGGAGGCCTGGCCTGGCTTGTGAAGGCTTTTGGAGGCTTCAGACCCTTTTTAGCTTCTTGGAGGCTCCAGATCATAACACTAAGATCCATAATCAGTAAGAAAATGGAGGTCAGACTTATATTAGACATTTAAGAACAGTAAAAGCCTGTGTAATTGGTTATGTATTCTTTTTTTACCTTTGTAACACAATGAGATTGGCTGGAAAACTGTAACACAATGAGTCAGAGCTACAGATTTTCAACCTAATAGTTCAAGGATTTTTTTCTATACATTATAATCATCCACTATATCCAATAAATCTTCATTGGGGGACAAAGCCTATAATGACAACATATGTCATAAGGTTGAAACAATTGCCAAATGGGAGATTAGTCTGTCACACACACACCTACACCTATTCACACACCTACACACCAATTACACCTGTGTTTACACGCTCATTAAGAGAATGAATTAACTTCACTGATAATCCAACAGGTAATGGAATAGAATCCAGGTCTCTGGAGCCATGTGACAGGGATTTTAATCGCTATACCACTATAAATATTTCTTTCTTTCTTTCTTTCTTTCTTTCTTTCTTTCTTTCTTTCTTTCTTTCTTTCTTTCTTTCTTTCTTTCTTTCTTTCTTTCGAGAATGCTTGCCATCAGCAGCGTTTCGCTTGTACACAACAAATTGGTCATTGCTGCTGTCAGTGTCTGAGCTCTCTGCTGTTTCTTTTTATTAAATGACTGAATGAAATATACAAACCTCTGAGCTTTCAATAATGGTTTAATACCGCATCTCTACCTCTCGGCCTCTTTTCACTTACGGCAGGCTGTCAGCACTAATTGATATTCAGCCGAGGTATCAAAGATATATGAGATCTTATGTGTTATAAACAAATGCATTTCTGTGTAGGGGCTGTTTGCTGAGGCTTTTTCTCCTGCCAATAACAATTGTGCAGGGTCTGTCTTTTAATATTCATATCAACCAGTGGTGTGCCGAGTGGCAAGCGCTCACACCGCAATGATAATGCAGTGATTTCCTTTATAACAGTGAGGAAGGGGAAAAAAGAATGTTACTTACCCAAGATTGGTATGAATGCAGAGACAACACTTAGGTGATGCAGCCATGGAGGTGACTGTATTGAAACAGCATTATAGGGGGGGGGCTTGTGCACAGCAGAGCAAAATGAAATGTAAAAAGCATGGCAGGTCACAACCAATGTTAATGCCAACAAGGACCGACAGGGTCCTACATGATCTTTACAATAAAACAAGAAGCCCTGAGAAGGGCAAATAAAGAAACCATGCCAGTAGCATAATGGAGTAAGTATGAGTAGTGAAAATCCAGAAATGGCTACTGTGGTAATAATCAAGACTTGACACAAAAAAGAAATTTGGGGTAGCCTCCCATATAATTGAGAACTGGATGCTGATTGCAAAAAAAGCTGATGCAAAGTTCTTTACAGACACTGAACAGGTTAGGAAATATATATTTGAAAAGCAGGAAGAAGAGAGATCTTGGGACTGAAACCAGAAATGAGGTCAATGGGCTGCAACTTGTGGAAATGACGTCATTAGGTGGTGGACTCTTCTGTTCGACTGAAAGTGACGTCTTCTGGGGCGGAACTGGAATTGATATCTTCTGGGGCGGAAGCAGAAGTGACATCGTCCTGAATGCCAGGCGGAATTTCCCGCTTTTGGTCTGCGGGGAGATAAGAGAAAGGATTAGAGCACACTGCCACCCCCTTCTTCTGAGCCCTTTAGCTGCCTCCCATGCACACGTGTGTGACACTACTTACAGGGTTATTACAAATGGAGGGAGACTGAGAGATGCAAGCAAGCTGATCGGGAGTTCACCTAGAACAACATGTGGTAGCAGGGATCCTCTAATCGCGGTGCTTCTCATATTGTGGTCCAGGGGCTGATCTAGTCATCTTTCTCAGAAGAACATTCTTGCTGATGATGCCACATGAAATACATCTAAGAAAATAACCACAGAGTGCCCTGCCTGACTCAGATGATAACATATTTTACTTCTGCACTACTTCTTCCCACTCCAAACCTGTATGGTTTTTGTGATTGCTTCATCTGTCTTGACAATTCTTCAAACCCGCAGTGTATCTTCTTTCCAACCTAACTCCTTCACGACATAAGACTCTTTTTTTAAAATCCACCTTGACGTCCACCTCAAAAGCCAACCTCTGGCAACAGCAGTTTCTCAACCCTATTTGAATGGGGAGCTCCTGATGTATAAATACTTTGAGTCTTTGTGCCATAATACCACCTTTAAGGTCTTTTTCTGGATCATCTGTAACTTTGAAACGTAAATCCAGCAGAGTTTGGATGTTAGTCTGGTAATGCAGTCTTTCTTTCTAGGTTGGCAGGGTTGAGCACCTGATAGAGATTTAATTTGGGATAATGAATGACACCTACAGTATATCTATAAGAAGATACCAAGTGAGATGCAGAAACCTGAGAGTAAAACCAAAAAAAAGGAGCTAGCATAGTAGCTCATAGTGTAGCGGTATAAAAATTAGTTTACAACATAGAAAGAGACTGAGGAGCAGTGCAAGTCTGACAGAATTCTGTTTGTGCTGGGTTTTGCTGTCTTTTTTAAGGCACCTTAAGGCATCTTACAAAAGGCATAACAATGGGAGTAGTACATGAAATTAAATTAAGGAGGTGCTTTCCAATCAACAGTCCTGTTGAGGCCTACAAATCCACTATTTGTGTCTGTGTGCCGGCTTCCTCTTTGTACTTTTTGTTGTTACAGTATTTTTCACAAGTATCTGTAGAAAAAAAGAATGTAACATGGAATGTACAGTAATAAGTGATTGTTGGACATAGGTGGTCCTCTATACCTTTGACTTTGAAAAACGGGTCCTTGGTCAAAAACACTTTGAGAACTACTGCTCTAGAGCTTATGAGGACCTTCCTGTTTATTGTGATAGTGGGCAGGTGACTTGGATGTGCACCGGAGGCTAGTAGGACAAGAGGAAAAAGGCCAGTGACTGGACCCCACAAGTTATTTTTGTGGGTTAGGTTTAAAAGTCCCTTTAGGTCATTCAGCTGCTGAGCTTAGAGGTGAGAGGACAGGTAATGGCAAGAACTCTAATGGTAGGAGAAAGCATAGCCAGATGGCAAGAGGCATGGGAAGTGTTGGGTAAGAATTCTGGTTTTTGGTCAGTTGTGGATCAGCTACCCAATCTAAACGAGAAGGAACATGACCAACTTCATGACGTTCAGAGGAGATTAACATTTGTTATTCTTCCTCCTAATGCAGTGGTTCTCAAACTGTGTAACAAAAAAGGGGGCACGAATGTTGCCATATGTATCGTAATTTCGCTATTCGTAGGAAAATTTTAAACTTGTAGCGGTGTATCGGCAGCAAAAAATATAGGAATAAATTTTATTAGGGTTTCAAAAAAATGTTAGGGGGGCACGATTAAAACTGTTATGAAAACTCGGGTCGCAAATACTTAAAGGTTGAGAAACACTGTCCTAATGTATAGACCACCATTGTATTTCTTTTTTATGCACTTCTTTGACTTTCCTGGTGTTATTTGGGTTTGGGGCTGCTCAAATGTGTCCCTTATAATTCACAGAATCTTCAGTGATATTTCTTACCTATTGTGGTAAAGACAAATGCGCCGTTGAACATTTAGCTTAGAAGAGAAGTTTTTGCCTGCCTAATTCTATCTGTCCACACTATCCAGTTATATTACCTCTAAAAAAGACCCCCACCTCACCACGACAGATCCTTTTTCAAGGCTGTAAGCACTAATGGTGGTGCCTTTCAGGAAGCCAATGAACGTCTCTAGTAGAATCAGGTTCATGACACTAGAAACCTGTCCCATTGGGGATTGTTGAACAGGAACCAGATTATCACAACCAGATTATTCTACCTACTCTTTAAAATCCTCCATCAAAACAAAGACACTCTTGATTTTTCACCATACCACTGGCTAGTGGACTTGATGCTTCACAGTGGGTATGATGAATGGCTGGCTGCAAATACTTAAAGTCAAAACTCAGTGAGTTCAGCATTTTATATATAGCACCTTTTACAGGGATATAATCTAAAAGCAGTTTACATTTATTATTGTGGACCAACATTCTGCCAGGGAAAATGACTTACTATGCTCTTCAGGAAAAAGGGACAGGAGGCTGTAGATTCAGAACAAAGTGACTGCACAGCTGAAGTGCACCATATCTGACCACCTGCAGGGGTCATTATAAATTTAAGCGCAAAAAAATCCCTCTGTTTTATGCTTATAGCACCTTTCATGGGCAGCATGGTGGCACAGTGATAGCACTGCTGCCTTCTATTAAGGAGATAAGGTTTTGCGTCCCAGGGACTACATTGGCCACTTGTGAATGTGAGTGGGTTTGTGTACCCTGCAATGGACAGGCCATTAATAGGCTTCTCTGTAACCCTGAATTGTTCCAAGTCATCTTAAAAAGATTACCTTTTGGTAACTTTCATGGTCATTACTATGCCAGGTATGTTTCTATAATTAGTGATCGGGCATTGAGGTGATATTATGGTTTGGTGCCAAGTTACTGAACTTAGCCATATGGCCATATTAGCTACAGACAGGTTCTTGACTGCCAGTAAACAGGAGAGAGGGCAAAGCCACGACCATCTGCAAACTAATGAGTGGCCTCTACACCTGTCCCTGTAATTCACACCATCTGCATGGCAGCCAGCTGACTGCAGCAAGTCTGTGACAAAGGCCAGGAAGAAATATAACCTGGCACAGCGGTGGTATAGCTGCAGTCAAAGTTTAGAGTGACAGGCTAGGAAGTGTCAAGATTGTCATGGTATGGAGACTGGTAAGAAGTTGCAACATCAGGACTAAGTGTATGGGAGAGGCATGGTGGTGCCAGCCTGCACTGGGTAATAAAAGATTGGAGACTGGTATTTCAAGCAAAGAGGTCCACTTTGCATTAAAAAAGGAAAGCAGGCAATCACATTATCACTTGCCTCATTTCCTTGCTTAATCTGCAAATGCATCAGTAATCTTGGAATATGGTAATTTTTGATTGCAGAGAATTAATTAACAAAATGAAAAGGCATCAAAATTACAGTGCAGTCAAGTCGCTTGCATGTGTGGAAGTGGTTAGGATCCAAGCCATCAGATCGGAGCAGCAGTTGGCAGTTGTTTGGCGCGCTCCATGTGTTCACAAGTGGAGACAAAAATGAGCTCATGCATTTTTTAAGCTTGATTTCAAAGAGGAGCTCAGGCATTAATGAGCTTAGGGCTTTTTGTCTTTTTTGTGTTTTTGTATCATTAAAATCCAAGCCAATTCAAGTGATTAAGTGAATCTTGGAAGTATTTTCATGCTACCATAGATATTTCTCGTGCCTGTCTAGGTTCTAACCTGTAGCTTGTTTAAGGAATATTTATGGAGGTTTCAGAAAGGAGATAAGCAACAGTCAGTGGTTCATTTTAGGTGTCAAATGGAAGGACCCCATAAAGCAAAAGGAATAAAAATGACATGTTAATCAAAATCCACACATGCATAGCCCTTTTATTCATCCAGCCACTATCAGATCTGAATGTTCTTGTTGGACATTATTAGAAAAATTCTGGCAAGGGTCAGCTTCAGACCCTCATACATGCCACACTAATGAAGTGGTAAGAGCTAATGCATCATGCATCCCTCTCCCTAGTTCTGACTCCCTCGTCCAGTTGATGTCCCTGTGGAGTTGGCATGTTCCCACTGTCTTGGCATGGCATTGCCTGCTGGCACTTTGGTTTTCTTCCCCAAAGACTTGCAGTTTAAGTTAATTAATAACATGGGAGGAAGAAGATTTTCTTCTTGTGCTCCCTGCCTATCGAAAGCCCTGCCAGTATATATGAGAAATGCCCTGACTTTCGACTGCTTTAAGAAACTACTAAAATCACATTTCTTCTATATAGCTTTTAAGGATTATGATAACTTAAAGGTTTGCAGTCCTTTGACTTGAATCATCTTATGTTGTATGCTTCATCCATTTTTACTTCCCTGCTTTGTTTGTATATTTTACTGTATGTTACATATTATTTTTCATTTTGTTGTTTACTCCTTAGTTTATACTTTTTATTCTACTTTTTACTATGCCTTGCAGTGCTTTGGGTTAAGAAATACTCATTACAAATAAAATGTAGTATTATTATTATTATTATTATTATTATTAATAATAATAATAATAATGATATTAAACTGGCTCTATATGTGTGTCAATGGGTCATCAATAAAAGCAGCACCTTGGCCAGGTCGTATTCCTGCCCCATGCATGCAGTGCTGCTGGGTTAGCCCCAGTCTCTCTCGACCCTGATTTGGATTAAGCAGGTTTGAGAACATACTGCAATAAGAACATTAAGAGAAGACACATGCAGACTGCACACGGAACTAACTGCAGTTGGATGAACTTTTTGTATGAAAGGTGCTCCTCAACACCAGGCCCAAGTGAAATTTTAGGCCTTTTACCAATGCTGCACAGCACAAACAGGAGTTAAAGCTTCTAATCTGAGAAAGCTGTTTATGATTGCATGTGGGTTAGTGATATAATTTTCATTGTAGCTCAGATTAACAAATTAGCAAATGCCATGTGTAGACTACAATTTACAACCCTTCTGTAATGTTGTTCAGTGTATGTCACTGGTACTAAGACAAGTATTTCCATATCCTCTGACATAGTTATTTCTATGTATACATACAGGATATATACTGTACATAAGTGTGACAGAGTATAATCCTCAAGGCTCAATTGAGGTACATAATTTACATTTTACATCATTTAGCAGACGCTCTTATCCAGAGCGACTTACAACAGTGTTTGTTAGTTTTTTCGCATACGCCTTGGGGTCAGAGCGCAGGGTCAGCCATTATACAGCGCTCCCTGGAGCAATTACAGGTTAAGGGCCTTGCTCAAGGGCCCAGCAGAGTAGGATCTCTTTTGGCAGTGATGGGGATTCGAACCGGCAACCTTCGGGATACCAGCGCAGATCCTTAGCCTCAGAGCCACCACTCCACCACTTAAAGTGAGTCTCACTTTAAGTCTCAAGGCTATTGGAAGGAGATGTCATTCTGTGATCTGTGTCTCATACATCGGAGCTCCATCCACTTGACCTTTGTTCAAACAGCACACCTATGGAGCCCTAAGAGGTTACCTGAGTTCCTTTTATTTTGTTTTGCATTTGTGTCATAAAGCGCCTGTTTGTTTTCAGTTTACCTGAACATTGGCAACCAGGTTGGCGCCCCAACACTTATTCTTTTCGACTTGTTGTTCCTCACTCAACCACTGTATATATATATATATAGCTATATATATATATATATATATATAGCTATATATGCTATATACCGTATATATAGATACATATATATGGAAACAAAGGTCTGTGATATGGTTTGCATATTTTTAGCCAGAGATCCACAAGGGTAGAAATTGAGTCATATATGTTATTAGTGATGTATCTTAAAAGTTTTTTTATTCCTAAGCTTTTGACAACCTATCAGAAGTCATCATCAGAGGAAAATGATTAGACATACAGGAATCAAAGGCAATATATAGCAAATGAAGTTGTAAGGGGGGTGGATTCATAAGGTGGGGTTCGGCAGGTGTTTGTCATAAAGTCTTTTTTATTATTTGAGTGTTTTTCTCTTTTAATTGTATGTTAATAGTGCCACGATTCAGCCAGCCCTCTAGCACTCTTAGTATTGGCCCTGATGTTTTACTTTCACAGTGTCCCAGTTAAACTTGTGCCAGAGATTTACCCAGGACCGTCTCGCGATGACGTAGAACATGAGATTCTTACAAGACACGCCCTACTTACAACCAATATCAAATAAGACAATGGGCAGCAAAACATTCAGTCATCTAAAGGATTTGAGCACACACAGATCCAGGGTCTCAGCACATATAAAGTGTATAAGGACAATACGTTATAAATGAAATGTTGACAACTAAGCAAAGAAGAAAGCACCGCGGAGAAAAGAGACTCAAAAGCGTTGGAGAGAAAAAAGAGCAAAAAAGAAAAAGAAAAATCTAGGTGCAAATTCAGAAAATAAGGAAAGTAATTATCAGCCCGGAACAAGTGGAATTGAAAAAAAGCACATCCAATGGGGCTCAGAATTAAAAGACAGAGAGTAAAAGACAAAGTAGAACTTCATAAAAACGTTCACAAACGTTGGTGCTATACACATGCAGAGCAGGTTAGAGATTATGAAAGTAGTGGAATTCAAAAGGCTAAAAAAAAATGTGGAGAAAGTTAAAGAATATGAAAGTAGGAAAATTAGAAAGTATACAAAAAATAAAGTCAATATTGCAGTAGCACAAACAAACAGAAATTATTACTCGAAAAACAGAAAATAATCACCACAGACCAGGGGGCTCATGTATAAACGGTGTGTACGCACAAAAATGTTGCTACAAACGTTTCCACACTCAAATCATGACGTATAAAACCTAAACTTGGCGTAAAGCCACGCACATTCCATGGTACCTCATACCCTGGGATATGCAAGTTCTCCACTCAGTTTATATATATATATATATATATATATATATATATATATATATAGAGAGAGAGAGAGAGAGAGAGAGAGAGAGAGAGAGAGTGTATATATGTAAATAGATAGATAGATAGATAGATAGATAGATAGATAGATAGATAGATAGATAGATAGATAGATAGATAGATAGATAGATAGATAGATAGATAGATAGATACTTTATTAATCCCCAAGGGGAAATTCACATACTCCAGCAGCAGCATACTGATAAAAACAATATTAATTAAACAATGATAAAAACACAGTATATATTCGTCTATACTATTTATATGGTATAACATTATTTATTGACAACACCAGCATTTAATTAGAAAGTTCTTGTATGAGACTTGACAAAGATATGTAAAATCTTTAAAATTTTTCCCTTTAAGTAATTTATTTAGTGACTGTATACTTCACTAGTATAAGTGTGTTTGTGTATGTATGTACAGTATATAAATATATATATATATATATATATGTATATATATATATATATATATATATATATATATATATATATATATATATATATATATATATAGTAAAAAGAAGCACAAACAAGTATAAAGGTTTGGGGTTTCCGGCTCCAAATGTTCAGTGTTCACTTTACAAGTACAATAGACAATCCTGGTATGTGTAGGAGGACAACTTATGAGGTGGGACTGGAAAACAGGCAGACGGAATGCTGGGAAGGAACCGTTGTGGTGGATAGGATTCATGACGTCATCAGTAGGGGACCAGAGGGAAGAAAGGAACGCGGAAGTGGCTGAGTGTTATTTAGGGAGCCCAGGTGAATTCAAGGCAGTAGTGCTTCATTCTTTCTGTGGAAATAAGGAAAGAGAGGTTAGTACCCCGCCTTTGTCCCCTGGCACAACATGCTACGATGCTTGTTGGGTCTCTAAGCAGTTTCCTATGCAAGAGTGCGTGACATGACCCCCTCCTCAGCCCAGACCCATTAAGTCGGGTGGCCCAAACCGAGAGGTCGTGAACCCAGAGGAGAGCATCAGCGTTAGCCTGTAGGTTACCCCAGCGATAAGTGATGGTGAACTTATATGGCTGTAGGTCTAAAAATAACCTGGTGACTCTTGAGTTTGACTCCATGTGAACAGCCATCAACTGGAGGGCAGCGTGGTCCGTCACCAGGGTGAACTCTCAGCCCAACAGGTAGTACCTCAGATGAGTTACCGCCCACTTGACCTGTGTCCGAAGCAATCGTCTGGAGGAGAAAAGGAAGAGAGAAGTCAGGGGTTCTCAATACCGGTGCAGTTGTCAGGGCCATCTTTAGGTCACTGAATGCCCATTCCATTAATTCATCCCATACCACATGAAAAGGGGCCCTTTTCTTTGTTAGGTTTGTCAAGGGTGTGGCTCTCTCAGAAAACCGAGGTAGTAACCGGCGGTAGTAACTCGCTAATCCTAAGAAAGCTTGCACTTGTCTGTTGGTTATCGGACAGGGCCATTCGAGGGTGTCTTTAATTTTTGAACACTGTGGTTTTTACTATGGTAGTATATGGCCTCGTTCAATCCAAAAAAACATTTCCAGGGATTGGAGCCCCGCTTTTGCTAGCATCAGGATGACAGCATAAACCTGTCATAGCTGCATGGGAGTTGTAGATATGAAGGGAAGCATTGTTGGGATTCTTGGCTGTTTCTTGAGGGAGCTGGTGGGAGGAAGCTCCAACGATCAGATTTAGTTAGAGGTGCTAATTTACTGGAAGTACTGGGGTGGATCTACTATGAAAATAATGAAGCTTAAACTTCAGGGCCAATAATTCCATGGGGCTCCAGTAGCGACTTTAGTTCACATTGCTTAAAAAGTTTGGGTGTCTACTGAATGAGAAGGTGTTTTGAAAAAATAATAGATTTAATAATATAGTGCGATTCAGTGCAAAATAATAGTTAAAATATAAATTAAAAGGTTATTAAATTATCATGTAGGCTAGCCATTGTCACACACGTGTGTTTAGGAAACTAAAGGGCTTGAGTACATGCAATTTCACATTGGACCAGGGGGTGGCGAAGTGCACTAATTCTGTCTCTCGATCTCTTGCAGACCATTCTAGGGAAATCCCGCCTGGCTCTGGGGCAGCCAACGACGTCACTTCCGGTTTTCAGTCCTGATGACATCACTTCCCTTACTGGCCTTTAAAGCCGCCATCTTGTTGATACTAAAGCAGTTCTGTTTTGGAATCAGTCGTGTGAACATGTCTGTCATATTGAATCAGTTTTGCAGCCAGGAAAAATTATATGGGTGCCTGCCTCAAACCTTCGCAATGTCTTATGGTGATTCTTGTTACACCATAAACAAAAAAAAATTAAAATTTAGGAAGTTTCATTTCTAAATGTATTATAAATATATGCAGATGAAGAGGCCCCCATAACAGTTTATGTTTCAGGGTCCCAAAAATGTAGGTCCGCCACTAGGAAGTACTCCTTGGTATGGCTAAACACTGAAACCTTCCCCTCCCTGGGGCAAATAAGGAGTACAATGCAATTTATTTTTGTATAGCCCAATATAAGTGCCGCAATGTGCTTTAAAATGCCCTGCCTCTTGACAGCCCCCCAGCCTTGAATTTTTAAGAAGACAAGGAAAAACTCCCCAAGAAAAAAAACCCTAGTAGGAAAATAAAAAATGGAAGAAACCTTGGGAAAGGCAGTTTAAAGAGAGACCCCTTTCCAGGGAGATTGGGTGTCAAAGAGAAGGGGGTCAATACAATACAGTACAGAGCAGAATTCAGTAGATGATATGTAGATGATAGCAGTAGATGATATCACATAATATGATTTAGTAGATGAGTAGAGGAGAATAAAGCTCACCTTGAGAGGAGGAGATGTAAAATTCAACATAAATTGTACTTGTTGGTTTGTGTGAAACAGGATTTTATTTTTTTTGGAAATTCTACTTGTAGCAATAGTGCCTTAATAAACAATATTTAGTATGAGATTTGGTGTCATGGTCAAGTGTGTCTGGGATTTAGGGTGCCAGATGCCACCTCTGGTCACTATATATATATATTAGTATGTAGATATGTAAATATGTGTGTGTGTCATCCCTCTGAGCTGCTAGTGAAAAGGTAGATGGTGTTAACAGTGCATGTGTTTACAGAGTTTATATGGATAGAAAAAAAAATTACAAAAAAATCAAAAAATAAATAAGAAATCCAAGCATGCTGCAAAGGTCTTAAACATCCATAGCCATTAAGGTATATTCTGCATGGTTGCTGTTATGATTTGCATTCTTTTTTAAGCATATGTTCTGACTTTTCTCTGCATCTACTAGCCTCCTTTTCTTCCATTGTTTTTTTGTTTTTGTATTTCTTTTTTAATATGGAGCATTCATTTTTCACTTCTTAGAAAATGATTTGGATGTTATTTGAAAGGGTAAATAATGATTTGTTTTTTAACTGTAATAACATGATTGTTTTTCATGGACGTCACCATTAACTGAACTGTTTTTGTTTATGGTTGCTATGATTTTATTTCCCAGAATTGACTGTGTGCGCACTGTGCACGACATGATCAACACAATGCTTTAAAAGAGTAGTATCATGCATTTCCTAATCAATCAAGTTTATGGATATTTCAAAACAACACCTTCTTTGTGTTAGTGTGCTTTCACTTGAGAATTCCGGTGTTAGACTTTTTTCCTGTGTTTTCCGACTTTGATTTCTGGTTATATGCTTCCATTTTGAGACAGTGATAGGACTGAAACCCCTGGTTTGACGTCTGTCCTGTGAAGTACAAAAACACCTGCCATAACCATTGCCAGGTCACTTCACTGTACTGACTTACTGTTACAAGCAGTAGCTGGTAACAAATCTGTCAATTCACTAAAATTATGAGATTGCTGGGATGTATACATTAAGTTAACAGCCACTTTGGATGAAAGAGTCTGCCATGAAAGGGCATTTTTAAATGTGCATCCAATGGGCTAGAAGACTTTCATGTTTAAAATGCATTATTTTTACTTTTATATCCTTCTGTGCTGGGTTAGATTTGCAAGGTTGAATGTGTTTGTGTGTTTTTTTTTTTGCTTTTTCATTTGTATATTTGGTTAGTGATTTCACATATCTACAAGGATATAAAAAAGTTGCAGTCACTGTGGACATGGCTATGCAACATGATGGGCATGGTCATATGAATTGGCATGTGATGAAATTATTGCATTTTTCCTTCACCAGTTATTAAATATGTAGAAATTATTTTTTTCCATTTCTACTTGTGCCTTTTCTCATTAATTCTTGAGGTATTTTTAATCTTAATTTATTGTTATTTTGGCTGTACTTTGTTGGCTTAAGGCTGCTGTGGTATTTTTATTCTCATTTAGGATCTAGTTTATGTAGGCAGGAGCCCAAGATGACTACATAGATGTAAATGGGCGAAGTTAACATTTATTAGCTACCATTTATCCTCAGTTTTACAGGGATGGTAGGGCCTATCTGACTTTACTTTTTAATATCATGTGTCCGTTCTCCTGTCACTATTAAAATTCTTGGTGCTGCTGCTGGTTTTTCTGCTTATAAAATTTTAATTTAATAATTTACCATGCCGGTAGTTGTGGCAATTTTATTTTACTTATTACATTTACTTATTTGGCTGACACCTTTATAAAAAGCAACTTACAACATTAGAGATAAAAATGGTTACATTTCTGTTTGTTTTATCCCATTGGATTGCAGGCAGTTGAAGTGACTTGTTCTTGGTCATGTAGTTTCAGTAGCGGGATTTGAACTCAAAACCTCAGAGTTTGAAATCCAAAGCCTTAACCAGTACACCGCACTGCTTGCCTACTACACCAGACAGCCAGTTTAGTTCCCAGTTGAGTCCCCACTTACAAATATTCATGTCATTCAGGAAGGCAGTGGGTGATTTCTGCTATGTGTTTTTATCTCTTCCCATGCATGCTGCACTATAAATGTCAGGCTGTTTCCTTGTGAAGAAGTCCTGTTAGATCATAGTCAATCAATCAGTGTCATTACATTCAAGACATGCTGGATTTACCACATCCTATTGGTTGATGAGGGTTTGACGTCCTTCACAGCAAGCACTCTAATGATGCACTTTACTATACAGTCAGGAATGATGTTGCAAAATCTTATGCTTTCATTTTTCTACATTGCTTTGCTGCTGTCGTTCTGATTTTGGCGATGCCTTTATTTTTCCTACCCGATTATGTCTCGCTTACTTCCTAAGGGAGGCAGTGACCCAGCAATTGAGAATCAGAGTTTTAAATGAAAGGAGTGTTAAGGACATGTCTCTGGGCTTCAGCACTCTGCCCCAATTTTGTTCACCCGCTCTCTTTTTTCCTCTCTTATGTATATATATTTTTTTCTGCGGCTGTTTCTCTGTACTGCTGGCTCTATTTTACTGGGGAAGAATAACAATTCATTACATACCTGCTCATGAATAATTTATTCTTCTTAATTATTTATGCATGAAGCTGACGCTGTTATCCAAGGCGGCTCACAGGGGTGCGGCAATTACATGAAATCACATTAGGCTGTAGGGCGATGAATCAGTAGGGGTGACGGAAATTTAATTTGCATTGCATTTCCTCTAATTATTGACCATTTCAGCCTGCCCTGTCCACAAGCAGCACCCCAACCTCTCCACACACACACATATTTGCCTTATTCTGTGCCCCCCTCTCCCATTCAGCTCAAGGTTGCATGGCTTAAACCCATTGCGGTCGTCTAGCTTTAAAAACTTACATTTTTTTTTAATATGTAAGAAGACAGAAATCCCTGCAGGTACCTGTGCTGGTAAAATATTTAGTGCTTTTCGAGCAGAGCTTTGGCCCCCCTGCGTTCTATAATTGTTGTTTTCGTTATGGTTTCATAATAAAATATTGTCAATCTGGTTTAATTATGGGCTTAAAATTGAAATCCAATTCAGTTTAACAAAGTATGTATTTTTTGTTCACTCAGCAGGCTACCACACAGCCTGTCAAAATGTTTTTTTTAGAATTGATTAAATGCGTGGAGCTGGATGAAGCGGATCAGAGACCAGGGTAGTAGGGAGTACGGTCAGAAGCATCCTGTCTGTATCTGCATAACCCTGAAGTGCAGCCTCCTGCCTGGCTTTGCAGAGATGCTTCAAATTAACAGATGCTGTAGAAACACAAACCCTGATGAGAGGCTCCAATCACAAGGGTGTATTTGCTTTGGCACGAGTAATGAAAAACATTCATTTTATCTTTGACTGAAATCAGATAGGAAGTCTTTGTTTTATATAGCACCCAGCACACGTTGACTCTGATTTCAGAACATTAAAAACATTTTAACAAGAACAGACCATTGAGCCCAATGAAGCTCGCCAATCCAATCCACCTAATTTCTCAAAAATAACATCAAGTCAAGTTTTGAATATTGCTAAAGTCTTAGTGTCTTCTGCACTACATGGTCATTTATGGTTCTCTGTGTGAAGAAAAATCTCATCAGGTTCCTGTTGTTCTAGGAGCCACATCAAAGTTGTTATTCCAGGACTGTCATTTGCCTTCCACCAATCAGTTGTCAGGTTGGCTGCTGATATCAAAAAGTGGGAGTTACATGAAAAGGCTTGAAAAAGTCCCCATTTAAAGAAAAAAAACATAAACTTGCCTTTGTCCTTCATGAAAGCAAATGCAAAATTCACTGCATTCAAAGGAAGCAAATTTTGTTATAATTTTAAACTAAGAAGATGTTTATACACTGCTATAAAAGCACGCAAAAGTGCATGCCTTCATCCATTTAGCTCTGCTTTATGAGGTTAACTTTAAAGCTGATTGATTGAAGGTGAAAGATTGTCTTGTGACGATGCGGGTTCTGCTCCATGCTCCCATCTTCCTTCTGGGAGCTCTGAACCCGACACCATCGGTAATGTCACAGATGAGCTGGACAGTGAGGCACAACAATGAAGCAAGGGGATGGTGCAAAAAGTGCAAAAGTGCTTTTATTAAAATCAACAAACAAAACCAAATAGCGTCCCAAGTGCAGTGCTTCAAAATCTTTATATAAATAATCCAATAAAAACGAGTGAACAGTTAAAAACACAATAGAAAAAAAAAATCCTTTAAAAACCCGAGGTTAAAATAATGGCTCTAACCCGTCCTTTTAAAAACAGATCCTGGTGCCTTTCTACTGGTGACTCCCCTGCTTCTCCCATCCAGACTATGCACCAGGGGAACCACCCTACCTGCAGCTGACCTTCTTTCTGCCTTCTACTGCTAGTCTGTTCGCCTTTCCAACCCCTGGCTCCGTTGGGCATCATCAGACCATGACTTGGGCTCCCCAGTGACCAGAGCGCTCACGCTGGGGCTTTCACTTCCCAAGTCCCGACTCCCGCTGCCTTCTCAGTCTTATGCGGCAAGCCATCCTCCTTCCGGTCACTCCTGCTCTTCACTAATGCTCACCGGGAGCGACCACTACCGACTGCCCCCGGGTGCAGGCCAAGCACACCACGAGGGTTCACTGTCCAGCTGCCAACCACTCTATACAGTGAGAGGGCATTTGCTCAATCACACACCGGCTTTCTCCTCCCTGTTTCCTGCCTTCTTCTTCTCCTGTTACCTCCGTTCGTCTTTTTTCTTCCTCCCTTCCCCAGCCGCCTCATGCTTCTATTATTTATGGGGACCTGGATCAGGTGTGGCAATTAGCAGCTCCCGGCATGAATTACGGATGCGGACGATTCCACACCTGTGCACTTAAGCGAGGACCTCCCGCATCACGAATTCACCTGGGAACCTGCTCCAGCCACACTACCACATCCCCCTCTCTAAGGCGCGAGTGCATCGTTGATGTGCATCCATGAATAACAGAGCTACATTGATATCAAATCCCACCAAGCACACCAATACAAGGAACTTCATAAATCAAACAAAACTACAATCTGAATCATGGAATTAAGATTTGAAATATAGTCTTATTAAGGACACATCAGAAATGGAGAGTTTCCTGAAAAAGAACTGACTGGGGATGACCTGCTGTGGTAAATAATCAAGCCTTGACACACAAAGAGGTTTGGGGTAGCCTCCAGTATACTTGAGAACTGGCTGAAAATAGGTTGACAAAAAAATGGTCTTTACAGACAAGAGTCCAAAACAGAACTGAACAGGTTAGGAAACATGGGGGATATATAGTTGAACGGCAGGAAGAGGAGGGATCTTGGGACCGGAACCAAAAATAAGGTAATTGGGCTGCGACTTCTTGGGATGTGGAACTGGAAGTGACATCTTAATGGGAGCCAGGCGGAATTTCCCTTATTTGGTCTATGGGGAGATACGAGAAAGGATTAATGGACTCTGTCACTCCCTGGTCTGACCGGGAATTACCTTCTTTTTGAGCCCTTTAGCTGCCTCCCATGCGCACATGTGTGACGCCTGCAAATGAACTTTAAAGAAAGTGCACGTTGCATCTTATTTGAGGGACAGGCACAAGTCAAAAACAAATTGAAGAACAAAGAGCTATATATTTCCATACTCCGCTGATAATATTGAGATCACCGCCACCTAAAAAGCTTTGTTACATCTTATCACAGAATCACTCATCTAAGGATGGAAAAGGAGGAGATACCGAGCAAGAATAAAAAAGTGGAAAGGTTTTGGATCTGGCCAGCCTCTAAATACGATTCGGAACATTTGATCACCTTTAAATAAGTTGGATGAACTGTAACATCTCTGGTTGAGTAATGGTGAGTTCAGGTACTGTGGAGAATTGGCTTAAACTGCTCATTTCAGATATTATTTTAATGCAGGACAGAGTGGAAAAGGGTGGAGGGAGACTGGACAAGTAATTGTAAAAAAGCAAGCACATTACAGTTAAAACTAAAATGTATAATCCAGACAATTGAAATAACTAAATGTGTCACTGTTACTGTCTAGGGAGATAAGTTACATCATCCTTGTTAATGTTTATTAACTCAACAAAAGAAATTATTAACTTGGTTATCAACACACTAATGATGAATCATTCCGACCCTAAAATGCTGGTGACTTCAACCAGGGGAACTCTGGAAGGAAGAGACTTCTATTAGCATGTTCCATTTGTAGAGAGACCAGGCTGAACCTGTTCTATCCAAATGTTAATGCCTTTAAATATAAACGTCGGCACAATTTGACAGATATGACTACATCTTACTGCCACCTACAAGCCTGTTTTCAGATTTCAACATCTCTCTTATTATCCAAGCCAGAGGATGTTGTGTGTGTTTGTGGGGTTGGGTTATTTATAATATTTATATTTTTCTTCAGTTTCTATAATAGATTATTTGTCTCAAAGCAAAATTAAAACATCTATCTATCTATCTATCTATCTATCTATCTATCTATCTATCTATCTATCTATCTATCTATCTATCTATCTATCTATCTATCTATCTGTGTAACTTAATAAACTTTAAAACCAAAACACAAGACAGAATTGTAGTCAAGAATCCTAATCCTAAAGTCTTTGTGTAAACACCTTTCGGTGTGTGAGCAAAGACGTTGGCTTCATTTCATATGTTGGGTAAATGACAAGCAGGGTTTTTCTTCATAATATATATTGGGGAACATAACTGTACCGTGCACTATTTATTGCATAGAATTATATTTAACCACAACAATAACAATACTTTGACTTTTGTAATGATATTTTTTTTTTCAAATTAAGTTAAGTAGACTTGACTTAACTCTACCTTTAAAATAAATCAATTTAAAAAAATGAAGGTTTCTGTTAAAGAGTCTCTATTCACATAGTTGCTGTAAAGATTTCTTTGTAGCCAATGTACTTTAATTACAACTTGTGCGTGTGTACAGACGTTGTTCTCTTGCTTATATTTTCTAAAGAAAGGATCCAAAGATGTGCCTACAGACATCTCCTGGCAGCAATGAATTGCTGACACACAGTTCTTTTGTTCATAATGATCACGCTTTTCTAGATGGACATGGCATACTGCAATATTGTTTAGTCTGTGCCATGTTTGCTTAAAAGCCTTGTCTTTAATTTCATAGAAGCGCTGAAACTTCTTTCAGCTTCAGTAGATGATACAGGCATCAGAAGCAACAATCTCATAAGAGCCTCTACATTTTCCATTGGAAGTATTCTGATCAGCTATGATGCTTCTTTAGTGCTGCTGAATTCTCTCCAAGTAGATGTATGTTCGGCTCTCAGTACTTAGATAGATAGATAAATCTTTATTGTCATTGTCACTTTTACAAAGGAACAACGAAATTGAAGGTGCAGTCAACTCAGTGTGAGGCATAAGAGTTAAAAACAGAATAGTAATAAAAGTACTTTACAAAATATACAAATTGCACTTGTTGACTTAAGGTCTATATTGCACATTGGGAGAATGATATGGAGCAGTTTTATTCTGAGTTCAGGGCCATGATTGCTTTTGGATAAAAGCTGTTTTTAAGGCGGTTTGTCCTGGTTTTCATTGCTCTGTATCTCTTGCCCAATGGCAAAAGCTGGAAGAGGCAATGACCGGGATGTGATGAATCCTGTGAAATGTCTATTGCTTTTTTGTGCATCGGAAGGTGTAGATTTGTTCCAGAGTGGGGAGGGTACAACCAATTGTTCTCTCCGCTGTCCTGACGACCCTATGGAATGCTTTCTTTTCTAAGGAAGTGCAGCTGCCATACCACACACACAGTCCGTACATGAGCACACTCTCGATGGAACAGTGATAAAAAGCAAGGAGCAGATTTTTGGGGAGATGGTTCTTTCTGAGAATTCTCAGAAAATACAATCTCTGCTGCGCCTTCTTCAGCAGCTCCTTGGTGTTGGCGCTCCAGGTCAGGTCATCCTCCAGCTCAATGCCCAGAAACCTGAACACCGGGAACATCTCCACACAGGCCCTGCCAATGATGAGTGGCTGGATGTCAGTTTTGTTTTTCTAAAGTCAATAACAAGCTCCTTCGTTTTTGTGGTGTTGAGGAGCAGGTTATTGACTGTGCACCACTCTGACAGCCGCTCCACGTCGTCCCTGTATGCCAGCTCACCCTCCTTGCCCGAGATGAGTCCGACCACCATCATGTCATCCACGAACTTTATAATCTTGTTGCTATGGTGAGTGGGGACACAGTTAACTACAATGGCAATTTCAAAACATACTCAAAATGCGTCATAAAGGATAGGATCACCATCAACCCCTGGCTTGTATAGAGCCAGGCTACAAGAAATCTTTATAAAGGAGAATATATTAAATTAAAAGGAAAAAGATAACTAAAGGTTCAAAATAACAAATAAGTTCCAAATCAAAATACACAAGAATAATCCAAAGAATAGTAGCAAAAAACTGAGGACCAGAGCAAAAATTTAAAAAAAAAATCCACCAAAAACACTGGATTTCAATTTCCAGCTTGTCTTTATATGGCAGGGGGCCTTTCATTAACTATAATGGACGGGAGGCCCTGCCTTTCGAGGATTCACCAAAAAAAATACAAGCAACATGAGAGAATTGCAATGACACCCATAGATACTAAATCATATCCAAACATGATAAACAAATAATAAATGAACAGACTAATACAAGAAATTAAAGGAAAACAATCATGAAAAAATAACTAAGAAGATAAAAAGAAAGACTCTAAACATGAACCGGGGAGGAACCCTGGCTTAACCATAACTAAGTTGTCAGGTTGTCAGACGTACGACAAAAAGTCACACAAAAAGAAGGTTTGGGGCAGCCACCCCTATATTGCTCATGGCTACAAATGGATATATTCAAGGTACAGGTTTATACAGGTTGGAGTCCACAACTGAACTGATTTGCTGGCACATAGATGGTGGCTTTAAGGGAGGCCGAAGGAAGTGACGTCAATAGTGGGGCCGGAACCAGAACTGGGGCCTCATGTATAAACGGTGCGTATGCACAAAAATGTTGCGTAAGCCTGTTTCCACGCTCAAATCGCGGTGTATAAAACCTAAACTTGGCATAAAGCCACGCACATTTTCATGGTAGCTAAATGTTTGGTGTACGCATGTTCTTAGCTTGGTTTTGCTAATTGGTGGCACCCAGCATCAAAGCTGTGCTACTGTTCCAGTGTGGCTTCCCCTTCATTTTTAGACCCATATCCCTGACTCGGCTTTATAAATACACTGAAATTAACCACATATTGTTTATTAGTTTAATGCATCTGATTGTAATTAACCTGTAACAATATAATGGTCCACAGAATGGTCAAACTATTCTAAATACCATAGCTGCTTTAGCGTTGTTACTCTCACTGCACCTTCTTCTTCTTCTTCTTCTTCATTCAGTTGCTCCCATTAGGGGTTGCCACAGCGGATCATCTTTTTCCATATAACTCTCACTGCACCACTCGGAGTATTTATATTACTGTATCTGAGTGGGGAATCACAGATCTACAGCAGCTGATTGGAAAGAGATTATCGGTATACAGCATTAAGCACACGCTGCCTCAGCCATGCTGTCTATTGAACAGCTCTCATACGCGAACGCTTCAGAGCCTTTCCTTGTGGTTCAGAAACAGTTTCATCCCAAAAACTATAAACACACTTAATCAATCCATCAAATGCTCCTTGTAGAACACTTTGTACTTATAAGTACAATTACCTCACTGTAAACTTGCGATACAGTTATAATATTGCACAACCTGAGCCACTTTATAAAGTGCATATTTACATGATGACTATATCATTTTTAAGATGAAATGCAGCAAAATATGTTTATTATACAGATAAAACTTTAACTTCATTTAAATAATCTATATTGTTAATAATTAAACATGTGAGGACACTGTGTCACAGTGCTAGCGACGAGCTGGCACTCCATTCACGGATTGTTCCTGCCTCGTGCTGTATTCTTGCAGGGGCTGGCGCAACACTGGAAGGATAGATGGATAGAATAATTAAACATGTACTATGAAGATATTTCAATGTTCCTTAAATGTTCTGAAGAATCTGTGTTCTAAGCTTACAGATGCTTAACGTCTATTACAGAGCTGATTGTGTGGCGATTGAGTATTTGGAGAAAGAAAAATAAGGACAGGAATTGGGGGGTTAGTACGTTTGAAAGAGACAGTACTGCTGCAATAAATTATTTCATCGAAGGTTGTGCACGGCGCAGCAAGCATCTTGCGTGAGGCAGGAACAATCACTGCGCCACCAAGTTCCCATGTTTAATAACATGCTTTAACTCCTATCATCATGAAAATGATATCAAGTATACATCTCAGTATTTTAATTATTCATAGAACTGTAATATCACGAATGTAATGGATTCTGTGTCCTGTCGGAGGAAGAGAAAGCCCGGAAGAACTTAGTGATTCACACACATAGAGCACATAGAAGATCAAATACAAAACAAAGCATTTAATGTGCTACTTTAGTTACGATGGGATTTGAGAAACTAGTAAATTAAATGATTTTAAGATAAAGTTTATGATGTTCTACTTTAATGACAAAATAAACTATGTGATTAAAGTGGAAATTTCGAGATTAAAGTTGACATTTCGTGCTTTTTTTCCCACTGTGTGCCTATTTTATTTTCTCTGTAGCCTAATAAGCTTTCATATGACACTCAAATGGTGGGCCTTTTCACGTCGACTTTGATATCTGACAACTTCTTTTTTATTTCGGGCATTGTGCGACTTTGTGAACTTGAGCTTTCGAGTTTCTCCGACACTCTATGTCACTCGATCAACCTTTTGTTGTTTATACCACGGTTTAAACCAACAAATAGTACGTTTTTCCTTGCCTCCACTTGGTATTCGCTGAAATTCTTTTATTTCTCCCCATGCTTTTGCCATTGCCTTTTCACAGAATGCTGAGCTTAAGGGCAATTTATATTGATTTGCATAGTCAAAGAGGCATAATTCTGGGAGGAGTTTGGGGAGTGGCAGCAGGCGTGTGGACGTGCATTACTTTTCACAGTTTATGGAGCAGAAGAATGTGGAAGTTGGCGAACTCACAGATTTATGCATCTGGATTTTTTTTGTGCATACGCACATTTACGCTTTTGTCCTTACGCCATGTTTTAGTGTGAATTCTATACACGGTGTTATGCATGAAGCCCCTGATGTCATTGGGGCCGGGGGTGGAAATTACATTATCAGTAGGTCCAGAACTGGAAGTGACATCATCGGGGCCAGGCAAAATTTCCTGTGACTGGTCTGCAGAGAAGTGAGAAAAACAGTTAGCGCAAACCACTGCCCCTTTGGCTGGCATGGAATCACTTTCACTTGGACCCTTTAGCTGCCAGGTACAATCTGATATTTTTCCAAAGATGGTGGTGTTTGGGGGGGCTTAGTGTTTCCCTTTGTTCCCCTGGGATATACGCTGTTTATGATTTTGTGTTTTTTTGCATTTACTTCTTTATTTTGTATGTTTTGGAATTAATTAATAATTAGCAGTTTCTTGTTATTATTGTATTATTTGATTATTTTGTTTAACAATTTGTCTGCCATTTTTTTTGTCACATCAGCTGCCATCTTGTAAGTTGTTTTTAGTTATAGCAGCAATTTTTTTGCAAGTAATGCATCACACAATGATAGCAATATGATGCCAGGAATTTGTATGTTATGATATTACTTCCAGGATGTATATAAGTAGACCAAGCACTTCTCTCTGTGCCCAAGATTTTGGATTTTCAAAATAAATGAACTATTTGTGGTGTCAGGAGTTAGCTTTCTAAAGAGCATTTATGGCAAAAAACTTTTTGCTTGTCCTTTTTCACCTTTACATTTTAATTTAAGTATTCAGCTTAGTTCACTTTCATTTTTTCCTTTGATTTGCCATTTTGACCATGGCTATTCCTCTGAATACAATTTTGGCCTTGCCTTCCAGTAGTCCTAAAATATAACCAAAATATACTACATTTCTACTAAGCAGAACAATGCCTGTGAGTGAGAAAGTGTAGAGATAATGAGGTAGTTGAGGTAATGAATGAGAGAGAGATTCAGTGCAAGGATAATAAGACATGTGTGCTATCTTATGTATATAAGGGACATAATGACATACATCACATGATTGCATGTTATGTGACCAGCAATGGGCATGTTGACAATTATGCAACAATCTTGAAAACTGAGCAGAAAATTGCATTGAGGAATCAAAATGGTGTCATGGTAACATCACCAAACATTGCAATAAATTTTAAAACATAAATATAAATAAATAAATAATAATATTCAAAATAATGATCTGAAATCCACCACAAACCACTTTGATGGGCTAAAGTAAACTTTAATCAGATCATAGCAACTCTTATAATGCGAGCCCATTCAATTCCTGTACTGAAGGAATATCCATCTTGGTAAAATAACAACAACATTTATTTCTATAGCACATTTTCATACAAATGATGTAGCTCAAAGTGCTCTACATGATGAAGAAAGATAAAAAAGACAAAATAAATAAGAAAATAGAATTAGGGAACACTAATTAACATAGAATAAAAAGTAAGGTCCGATGGCCATGGAGGACGGAAGAAACTAAAAAAAAAAAACTCCAGATGGCTGGAGGAAAACAATAATAAAATCTGCAGGGGTACCTAGGCCACGAGACCGGCCAGCCCCCTCTAGGCATTCTACCTAACATAAATGACCTCACAATCAGTCCTCATTGTATTCTGGGTTCACATGGAAGTACATGATGATGACAGTCATGTGGAGATCCGCTTAAATCATCCCAGATCAGATGCCTGATCTTGGATGAGTTAATGCCGGTGAAACTCATCCGGGATAAGTCGGTTTTTCAAAACGCAGCCGCATAGTAGATTAGTCGAGCTGGATCTAATCATCTGAGATGAATGCGCGCGCCCGTGCTGAGTGAAAAGCCCATATATATTGAGTCTAGAAAACATGATCAGCAAGTCTTTGATAGGCTGCAACAAAATGACGAAAGAACGGGCACATTTTTTTTCACACAAGCTGTGCGTGTATATGTGTGTGTGTGTGTGCGCGTGTGTGTGTAGGTGTGTGTGTGTGGGGGGGGGGGGGGGGCTTAGTTAGTTAGTTAGTTACTCGAAGGATTTCAAGATTTAATATTCACAAGGGGTAACACTGCAAAAGCAGCCCAAACCAGAAAAGACGGCTGGCAAAAAGTGTCCGACAAATTAAACGCGTGTGCATTGTACTTACTGAATGCAGCGTTTCATTTCCTATGTGTCAGATTAATTATTATTTAATATGTCATAATTCCAGATCAAACGTGAGCACAAGGAGTACATGGGGACAGGTTAAAGTGAAGTACAAGAATATACTTCAAACTGGTAAATATTGGTATATAACTATTTAAAGAATTGTTGACATAAAGAATCATATATAATGTAAAGAACATTAATTTTAAAGCTAATAAGAAGGCAGACAAGCAAAAAACAGGTGGAGGTCCACGCGGTCCAGACCAAACCCCTGCAGAAGAGTTGGCTCTCCAGCAAACTGCCCATCGCCTTGTTTCTGAGGGCATTCCAGGGGGAAGCTCCTCTTCAGAACCAGTGGCAGGATGCAGTGGTCACTTCATTTCAGGTAAAAGATGGTCATTGCATATATTTGCCATCAATGTGTGCCATAGGTATGTTCCATATAGCCCTCTTTTTTTGTTAGGTCAGTTGCAGGGAATGTCATATCCCTAGAACTTGTGTCTGACCAACGAGATATTGACGAAGGTCAAATATTTGATGAAGACACCGTGTCTGATTATTCATAAGGAGGAGAGGTACATTTTCCAAATCAAACTCCACTCTGATCAGTCCCATGTGCCCCAATCACATTTGGAAACCCTGGGTAATGAGAATGTTAGGCTGATTGTGAGATTCTTTATGGAACTGTGGGTGTTTTTACCTGTGTATTACCTACCTGCAATGGCATGAAATGCCTTTTTTATTGTCTGCACACGCAGGTGTTCAGGAAACACTATAAAAACCCGAAGGAAATATTTCAGAGACAAACAGACTTTACGAAATTGCCTGGCAAACTGCACTTTTAGTTAGATTTTCCACATCGCCTACAGTATATAAAAAAAGTGCCGCTTCCAAAAAACCTCAAAGCAATGCATACTGTCTGTGTGGTTGTGACAGCCTGACTTCACAGAGTTTGACTTCGAATTTAAGGTCCCAATAAATTTTTGAGGTACAATATTCCCCCTCAGCTAAAGCGGTATCTTTCGAAAAGAATTTCCTCCGGGACCAATAAAGGATCTTGTGCATATTAAATCTTGAAATCCTTCGAGTAACTAACTAACTAACTAATTAACTAACTAACTAACACCCACACACACACACAGCTTGTGTGAAAAAAAATGCGCCCGTTCTTTCGTCATTTTGTTGCAGCCTATCAAAGACTTGCTGATCATGTTTTCTAGACTCAATATATATGGGTTTTTCAGTCAGCGTGGGCACGCGCATTCATCTCGGATGATTAGATCCAGCTAGACTAATCTACTATGCGGCTGCATTTGAAAAACCGACTTATCCCGGATGAGTTTCACCGGCATTAACTCATCCAAGATCAGGCATCTGATCTCGGATGATTTATGCGACGTACGGAAAATACCCCCCAGATGTCTTTCAGCATGGAACACACCATAAACAATAACATTGGAAAAATGAAGCTTTTACCTTGTACCTAACATTGGTAAGGCCCAGTCCCCATGGATAGGTAGATGGATTGATTGGTAGACACTCCTTTACAGAGAAATAATTTCAAAAAGTCTTGTTGTTGACTATTTCAGCATGAAGGGTGTTATTAAGGGTGGCAAAGTGGTTAGTGTTGCTGCCTCCAGGGATGTGATTTCTATTTCTGTCCTTGTCACTGTTTATATGGAGTCTGTACATCTCTTGAGTACTTTGGTGTGCTCTCACATCCAAGAGGTGTGTGTTGTGTTTTTACCAGCTAAATGTAAATTAATGGGTGTCCTTTGCCAGTATAATGTTGGTTCCCACAATGAAAATGATGCAGCCCAAATGACTCTGTAATGGAAAAAATAAACTAATAGATGGCAGGCTGATACTGTAAATAGGACAAAGGCTGAAGAAAATCTTGGGCTTCATATCAGTCTTTTAGCCATCAAGAGAAAACAAGACAATATCATTGCATACAAAGTATTGCTAGTTAAAATAGTTGGGAAAAGGTCATGTTTACACATGTTGTAACCCAAATTCTGAATAATTTGTTTCAGTTGTGTGGAATGGGTGCCCAGTAGTGAGAGGTGTTGTCTCATGGCTCCAGAAGATGAGGCGCAGAGATCATCCTGGTGAATGGCTGTTCTGAGTTATCACATTCTCCTTGTGATTATGTTGTTTTTTTTTCTGTGGGTACATTGCTTTCTCCTGCTATATCTAATGGATGTGCATGTTGGACTAATCTCTTATTTTAAATTGGTCAAGTAAGAGTAAATGTAGACATTTGCATGAGTGTGCTCTGTGACAGCATCAGTTCCTAATCTGTGACTAATGCCTCCACTAACCTGAATTGGTACGGGTAATAGAGTGATGCAGGGATGGATGGTTTTAATTGCATTCAATACTAACACAGAAGTTAAAAAATGATAGGATATCAAGTGAAACAATACAGGATATTTTCATTGGGTATAATCATAAATAAGTAAACTCAGAGGCAGGCAATGTTTATCATGAACTCTTTTAAGATATCACAAATTTCCCTGTTTTGCTCCATGTGTAATTTGTATTTTTGAAGTACACTCTTACTCTACAACAGGAGACCCTGCCAGTGTCCAGCCATTTTAAAAGAGAATCTTAGTCTGCATGGTCCCTATTAGCTGCTGTGTAATGTACGCTCACTGGAGCTTCCTTTGATTAGATCTCGATTGGGCAGAGATTGCAGCACCAAGCTGGAAGGCCGCTGACAGGTCTCAGGGCTCGGCCTTCGATGAGGCAGCGGATTGACGACTTATTAAGTGGGAAGCAAAGGAAGCGATTCAGTAACCAAGCAACTCTGTTCTGTAATGACTAACAAGCTCAGCAGCTTGCGGTGTGTTTATTTATTTATTTTTATTTATTTAAGCTATTTGATCTCTCAGCCTGTTTCCTAGATATCTATGTGCAGCTCTTTAGCGGGGGCCGATCAGACTGCTTTTTGATGCAATGCTATAATTCAATGCCACTTTGTCGACGGGTTTCTTTGTCAGTTGCTTAGATGTTTGATTCTGCTTACTCTTCCGATTTATTTAATTATTTAATTTAATTGGTTGTTTTGCTTATTGACCATCTCATGCTGATCATTAATAGAGACGTCTGAGCTGTGAAAAGAAATGCAGAGCTGTCTCTCTATTGCCAACAGCCAAAGGGAACACTGAAGTAGCCATCATAACTGTATGTACTGTACAGGAGCCATGAATGTTCTTTTTAAGACATGTTTAGAAGCTCTGAGGAACCATTTTAGGGGTTATCAGCAGGACACTTAAACAGGGAGCACTAGGGCAGGAACATTAAGGAGACAAAGTGTAGTTGGTTTAGACAAAACTGAAGAAAATGTTTTCATATTTCATTTTGAATGGGAATATAGTTGATCTAAATGTGTTTTTGTACTAAAAATATGAAATTGTTAAAAGTTTATAACACAGGTCTGCCAAATTAAAACTCACAAAAATGGTTTAATTGTGAACAGTTATTTTGATTTGCATTCATGAATAAAATAAAAAATATAATTTTAATGTTTTCAAGTACAAAACTGTATAACAATACAACTAAAATTTAGCAAATCGTATTCATCATTCTAAATCCATTTAATATAAAAATATTTTGTCAGTCTAATATTTTTAAACATACATGTAAAGAAAACATTACATATTCATTGACTTACATTTACTGTAACTCCTCTAGTTTTTATCACTTCTTAGGTTTACATGCAATGCGTTTCTATGAATCATCCAGCAGTAGTCTACCTGACATCTCAGTATCCCTGGTACCTTCTTTCCATGTCCTTGATATCATGATGGAATCTTTCACTCTGCTCATCACACACCGTTCCAAGATTTTCAAGTAAAAATCCCAAATGTGAATCCAAAAACTTGGAAACTCATCTGGCAACCCAATTCCTTAAACTTGACTAATACATTTTTCACAATGTCTTTATAATTTGGATCTTTGTTACCTGAAAAATTAATTCTTTGAATGATACCAATGCCTCTCATTCCAGGTCATTCATCACACCATCAAATTATGCGTCAGAAATTAGATTTATAATATCAGGTCCAGCAAAAATGCCCCCTTTCAGTTTAGTGTCATACAAAACCAGAAACTTTAGACACAGATACATAAAACATGCTCCATCTTTTCATAGGGCTTTCACAAACTGCTTCATTAAACCAAACTTAAAATTAAGCAGTGGTAGTCACACTTATCTGGATCCACCAAGCCAGGTCTGATGATATTTTTGGCACCAAACTGTAGCTTTTTCCAGGCCATTTCTTTTGAGCCCAATGGAAATTCTTGGCTCTGTTGAGTATGGGAAAGGCACTAAATAAATAAAACTTATTATTATTATTATTATTATTACTATTACAGTCCCACAAAGAGAAATGATGGGAATTATGTATATCTGTGCTGCTAAGCCAACAAGATACACATTTCAGGTCCTCAAATAGGAACCTTATTATTACAAAAACAATAAAAAAAACTGTAATTGACAACTAAAACATGTGTTTTGTGAAAAAAAAATGTTTTTTTAATTGAGTGCATGAAAATGTACAGCATAAAAATCACATGAAATAATCAAAACAATTTTGTCAATGAATACCTGTGAAGTTGATCCGAAGTACACCTTAGGTATATTTTATTTTAATAAATCGACCACCAAGTATATTGAAGCAATTTGGACACGTTGTGGTGATTAATGCTCTTTCATATTTCTGATGACTTGGCATCAATTTCCAGCTGGGTATCTGGTGTCTCGCCCAATTCTTGTAGGTGAAGCTGCTAGGATAGGCCTCAGCACCCCCTAACACTGTGGCTTAAAATGCAAGAACAGAAAACAGTGAAGGACATGTTTTTGAGAACATGAATTCTTGAAATTTCATAAGAAAGTAGTTTTTACAAAATGTAGTATGTTAAGAGTTAAAATTGGTGAACAAAGATTTTGTCACAGAACAACATTAGAGTGTTTTAAAATTACCTTTTCACTCTGATTTCAGAAATGTACCCCAAATTTTTCTATCACTCCTAGGTTTTGAGTCATGTGTTTTTGTAAGTATATTGTATATTTAGTTTACTATGGGTTTTTAAAAGTTAAAATCAGGATTAATATGTTTTATTGCTGTTTGTGAATATTTTATAGCTTTCCAGAATGATGTAAAATAAGTCTATATTGCCAGAGCTTGAAGGCTGCAACACATTTGGAACTGATGAGACAGGAGTCTGCTCTCTACCTGTGGCACAAGTCCATACCAGTTGGTGATTAGATGTGTTGTGTTTTTGTTTGTGTTGCTCTTTGGTTTAGTGTATCTTTGTTGTGCTTAAAAACATCTAGTGACATAATGCCTGTAAACAGTGTGAATAATTCTCTTTCTGCTACATTTTTGGTGAGTTAACATTTAAAACTTAGAAATGTGGTTTCACACCACTCTTCAGAAATGTTATGAGCTTATTTGGTTGTAAAGTGGATGACCAAGATAACAGTTGGGCCGCTCATATTTGCTGCACGTCTAGTGTCAGTCTCTTCATTCATTTGATGTGGTGGAAACCAAGTGATGGTCCGTGTCATCTAAATACCACCTTGTCACATCTGGGGGCCTCTTAAACCTGAAACCATCGATAATCATGAATTAACACTAGAATTACCAGAGCCTATGAAAAAACTTGTAGATCCGGCCCACCTTAAATCACTTCTTAAATCCATTCACACCTCTCTGCCAGCGT
The DNA here is from genome assembly GCF_900747795.2 of Erpetoichthys calabaricus. NCBI lineage: Eukaryota > Metazoa > Chordata > Cladistia > Polypteriformes > Polypteridae > Erpetoichthys > Erpetoichthys calabaricus. The sequence goes on along the minus strand of NC_041396.2, from coordinate 253,968,099 downwards.
CTTTTGTCCTCTAAATGTGCTGATAAAAACAAGCTGCCAGCAGCCGGCTATTCCATCCCCCCTCCGACTTAGAACGTGCACGAACTTCTCCCAGCTCATGCCTTGATTGATTATCTGGGAGTGAAGTGGAGTTTTAGAGTGGAAATAATAGATCGTTATCTGGAACACAC